>NC_052353.1:7135959-7318645 GCF_009727055.1 Benincasa hispida
CCTGTAACCCACTTCTCCGCCAATGTGCACATCGACAATTCTTTTCCCGCTTTAGTCATGCTTAGGTACTTTGACTTATATTTCCTGCCGATCGTTCACCGACTATTATTTCCGCCGGAACCGAGGCTGGACTATATTTTTCCCGCCAAGCACCTTTTTTTAAGCATGGCCCTTAAACCTTATATAATCTGAGGTATAATCTCAGTTTCCATAGCAATTTCACAAACCAATATCATGGCAATAACATAAACATTGCATTAAGCATGCATTTGGCACTTACATATGCATTTATCCCACATATCAACGCATAAAACTAAGGTAAACACTCACCGTTAGCAAGTTTTTCACTAAACATCACCTTGAGAATACTTTCCTGAGAATTCCCCAATCAATGGAAATTCCTCAAATTAATATTTGTTATATCACATAAATAATGTCAAACTAGCCAAAATACTATTATATAATGAAATACCAGCTACCCTAACTCATTTTAGCCAAAAACCCAAAAAATTAGCCTCTTTAGAGGTTATTTGGACCGTGGTAGGCAGCTTGGGCATTGGGCAGTAGGAGGTGGGCGTAGCTGTGCCGGCACAGGGAACTGGCGCATCCTGGTGTGCATTTATGCTTGGACGTGATGCATCGTACCGGGGAAGGCCAGCTGTGATTGGGCTTGCATGCGGGATGCATCGAGCAAGGCAACGCACTGACGAACGGACGTAGCACTACATGCGCGCAGAGTATGGGCTGGCTGTTGCGTCTGACTGACTCATGCTTCACCAGCGCAACCTTTTAGTTTCTTTTTGAATTTCCAAATCAACTTGGCAGCTACAATAATCAACGTAGTCTCTCTAAAAATATGCCTCTCACACACAATTTTAAGTGATGGTATGAAAATAAATTCCTCCTGGCCCAACCCCTCTATTTAAGGTCATTTCAAAACTTCACCCCATGGTGACAACTCAACTCCCATTTTCTCACTTTGGAGCTACCAACACTCAATCCTATCCAGCCTAGCCTTTGAGTTGTTTTCATTTCAGTTGCCAGCCAAAATCTCCTTTTTTCATGAACATCCCTTCACCCACCTCCTGCATTTTGAGGTATAAGACTATCAATTGCATGAAAATGCATTCATTTGTCCACCTCCTACTAGAATTTTATGTGTGATCCTCCTTTTGCCACCTAAATTACTTAAAATACGTTCACATATTTCTCATACTTAAATTTGTTTAAGCCTTAATGTCGTACGCACCATTGGCATCCTCCCTTTAGAGTTTTTCCATCAAATTAGCCTTACCGCTTTATCCTTTAATACATAAGCAAATTCACCTTCTCCTTCATCAAAGTCCCACTTAGCACGCATGAAGTTGCATCACCAACGGCATAAGGTCGGTCGTCCACACCTCGATGCATGGCATTACTAGGGTTGCTTGCTCGGCCAACATAAGCATGGACGCATGGTGCTATCTAGGCGCTTGAACGCTTTGCCGCATAAGGCAACTCTTGGCAACGTGGGCAATGTCTCGTCGGACATAGGTAGTGGCGCTTGCATAAAGTTGCATTGATTGCAAGGCTGCTTGCAGACTCGGCAGCACTTCGAATTAATAGGATGGCTTGCCCAGCTGGCCTGTTTTGACGCATAGGCAGGGCGCATCGAACAGTAACACCATCGACGCATGGCTACAACGCTTTGGCATACGGCGTGTGCGCTTGGTCCCTCCGACGCATGGCCCTTGCATGCTTGCGTATGGCCCTGTCATTTGGCCTTCAACACAATGGCTTGTGTGCCTAAGCATAGCTCACTCAGAATGTATGCTTCCTGCCCGTGTCCCCAGCATGGCTCAATGTATGCCTTTGCATTGGTTTGTAAATGCAACCTTAGCCATTTTTCAAGTTTGTTGCTTCCATCCTTCATGCCCTTCTTGCGTCCAACATGTTTTAAGCCCTTCAATAGGCGTTTTGGACTTTTTTTTGGTTTTACCTTTTTGATAATTTTTTATGTTTTTCTTTCTCTTGCCCGCACTAGTCTTTTACTTAGGATTTTTCTAATTTAAAACCTCCACTTTAAGATTTAGTGTTAGGTCTTACAACAAAACACTAGTAACAAAACAATAAACTAGGGCAATTAAGGCCCAGAACAAAAATCTCCCAACCTGCCCTAAGTTCGCACAGCGAGTGGATCCCATAGACCATGCTCTGAAGGTGACCGTCAAACCACTGTAGCCTGAAAGCCTTCAATTAAGTGGGTCAACAACGTTGTGCTCCGAAGCGATAAAGTTTCCATAAAAAGTTGTTGTGATTGATAATGTGTCCATGATATGAGCATGCCACGTATAGCATGAAACTGGAGGATGATAATTGAATGAATGTATACATGATCATGCATAGATTATACTGAAATTGTGATTATGTGATTGCTTTCCCAAAAATATGTTTTGCAAAGTGATTATTATTAAAAAAGAACCACTCACTGGGCTTAGTAGCTCACACTCTTCCAAATGTTTTCTTATATCCCCCCCAGGTAGCAAAGCGGAGCGTTCAGGAAGGAGTCTACTAACCACCAACACACCAGGACTTGGTAAATTCTCAGGGCACGACTCGGATCATGTAATAAAGAATATAGGAAATTGAACTATATGTATGAAAGTTAGATAGAGTGTTGTAAACATGTTGAAGTCTTTAATAGATAAGGGGGAAAATGTTGAATTTAAATATTGTCTTTGAATACTACTGGTGTACCCTCACGCTTCCTTCCAGGTCTTGGAGGTAAGGCTAGGGAGGGGGTGTGACATTTGACACCCCACTCACTTTAGGACAAGTGGGAGATTGTAGGGGATGATGCCCTAAATTCTCGTGTTCTGTAGTTTGTAAACACAATTTTTACGAACGCTTGTGATGTATAATATATGATATTTTCTTCACTACTTGACTTTGCACATAAAATGTTTTATTTTCTTTACCATAAACCAATAAACTAAAATCCCTGGTTGTCATTATGTAACTTAAGCATGTATGTGGTGACATACAAGTGGATCATGTCTTAAGTGATAACCAAAATGGTCTGTAGTATATGGATATAAAAGGGAAACCGTATCCTGGTAATGCTACGGATGCGGCCTGCTTTGTGGAATAGTTACAAGTGTTGTGATTTGCTACAGATGGTCTGATCCTGATCATTCATGTGAGGACATGTGCGCGGGGGCATCCTATACTAAGAGTTTGGATAAGACCTGACCACGAAGTGTTAACGTCTCGTTATATAACGTCATTCATGACAGAACTTCACTTCACTAGGATGACCATAGGTAACATGACCTCAATCCTGAGTGAGTTGGGAACTTCTGCCTTTGAGGACGGTTCTTTGATTTGCATGGGTGCGAGTGGCCAGGTCGTCAACTCAAACCTACCACTTTGGGAATCCATCTGATTTGGGAGCTGGGAACTCGTCTATACAAGATGGAATTCACTCCTTCTCCAAAGCAAGGGTAAGTAGATAGATTGCTCCCTTAAGGGCTGATCCCAGGGCTTGGAAAATGTGGCACCACACACCTTCTCATGGGTCGAGAGGTGTCCACACATAGTAGAACTATGTTGTATTATTCATTAGAGGGATCAGTGGTACTTAAGGAGTTAGATGTAACTATAGGGGCAAAACGATAAATTGGCCCAGCTATACTTACGAGCATTTGTGAAGGATTATCGTACTGTTGATTGGTTATATCCGATAGACACAGAAATATATATGTGGTAAGAAGAGTTCAACTGTCGGTCTTTAGTAGAATGCCTGGCAGTTAACAGATGGTGGATCTCGTGGCTAAAGAGTTTAGTAAACTATTCACGTATCATTGGAGCTTCGTGTCATATGTCCATAAGGTACCCTTGGTAGCTCAATGGATTCAAGTTGAGAATAAGTTTTTGGGTCAATTTGAAATGTTTAAATTGACAAGAGGGAGTTCGATTATGTATGATATGATTGAACTGATTAATTATATATGATATGATTGACTTTATGTATGAGATACATTAATTGGTGGAAAATGGATATAAATATGATTTATATCTAGTGGAGGAGAAAACAATATGGTTGATATATGATATTAAACTATAAGTTAATGAATATAATATGATTATATTTATTATTTTATTAATTGGATAATTATGGGATAACTGACTGCCGTTTTCTCCGTAACTGTGCGTTAGTGGGAAATTCCATTCGGTTTTCATAATTGAAGAATAAAATGAAGTTTTTTTTTCAATTTGCAAAATATACGGTTATTTGCTCAAGAGTAGTGTACTGCCTATTGCTTAATAAAATCAGAGACTATACGATAGCTCGATTTTACTACACGATCGCATACACGCACGTCATCTTCTAAACGATCGTCTAGCGCTGAGCATTTACTAAACAATTGTATAGACGATCGCTGCCCTTTTACTACACGATCATGTACTTCAACTAAACGATCAAGCACTTTGTCTATATGATAGACATACCTTTCTCCCACTTGCTCGATCGTTGTAAACAATTTCTTTTCCTTCTCCCCTCTACCAAATCTGAACAGAGCCTACTCTTTGGATTCTCACACCGAGAATACAAAGGGTTCCAAGTGGTGGTGTCTTCCCCATTCTTCGTCTGTTCTTGTGGTAGCCGTTCGTGGTAGATGATCGGATGTTGCTGAATGATAACTTGATGTTCCAGCAAGATCGAGAGCATCCATTCGTGGAGTGAGCAAGATTTTCCAAGGAGAAACGTTCTTCAACTGGTAAGTTTTCTTGTTCTCGTGTTTGTTATTCTTAAAGCATGCCAAAAATTTTGTAGTTTGATGCATATTTGTATGTGTGAATGTAAATGTGGTAATTCTATCACAATGCTTTTGGAAAGATCCACTTCCACTTAGAAGTACTCTTGTATAAGAGTTCCTTTAGTCTCCACATGAATGATCAGGATCAGACCATCTATAGCAAGTCACAACACTTGTAACTATCTACAAAATGGGCCACATCTGTAGTGTCATTAGGATAAGGTTTCCCTCCTATATCCACATACTACAAACCATTTTGGTTATCACTTAAGACATGATCCACTTGTATGTCTCCACATACATGCTTAAGTTACAACAACAACAAGGGATTTTAGTTTATTGGTTTGTGTTAAATTCAAATAAAACATCTCATTTTTCATAGACAACAATAAAGAAAATATCTCATATTATTACATCACAAACATTTGTTCAATACACATGTTTACAAACTACAGAGTTTAGGGCATCAACCCCAACAATCTTCCACTTGTCCTAAAGTGAGTGGGTGTACATAACAACAAGTACAAAACGATAAACTAGGGCACTAAGACCCATTACAAAAATCTTCCACTTTCCCTAATCTAGCCGCAGGAGGTCCCGTAGACCCATGCTCTGAAAGTGACCCTAAAAAATTGTAACCGTGAGAGCCTTCGTAAACGAGTCAGTAACATTGTGCTCCAAAGTGATCTTCGTGACTGTCACGTGCCTTCAATGCACTATCTTGTGGATGAGATGATACTTTCGCTCTATATATTGTGACTTCTGGGCTCCCTGGAGTTTGCCATGGCACTATTATCATCACAGTAGAAGGTGATGGGCCTAGACATGTCTGGAACAACCTCTAGATCGGTTAGGAACTTTCTGAGCCAAATGGTCTCCTTAGCAGCTTTACAAGCTGCTACATACTTGGCCTCCATCGTGGAGTCGGTGATGCACCCCTACTTAGTGCTTCGCCTTACTATTGCTCCTCAGTTAAGAGTGAACACTGAGCCTGAAGTGGATTTCTGAGAATTCTTATCAGTCTGAAAGTTAGATTTTGTGTATCCAGTAAGGATCAAATCCTTAGATCCATACACGATCATGTAGTCCCTCGTTCTCCGAAGATACTTGACGATATTTTTGACAGCGGTTCAGTGACCCTGTCTTGGATTAGACTGATATCTATTGACTATCCCCACAGCGTAGCAGATGTCTAGTCTAGTACATAACATCGCATACATCAAACTACCAACGACAAATGCATAGAGGACCCGTCTCTTCTCCTCAACCTCTTGAGGTGTCTTAGGACACATTTCCTTAGACAATGCAATTCCATGCCTGAAAGGTAGTAGGCCCCTTTTGGAGTTCTGCATCGAGTACTTGAGCAACATCTTGTCAATGTACGATGCTTGAGATAGTGCTAGCGCTTTGTTCTTCCGATCCCGAAAGATCTGAATACCAAGAACAAACAGAGCTTCTCCCAAATCTTTCATTTGGCATTGAGTCGCTAACCAGTTCTTAACTGATGTCAGTAAACCTACATCATTCCCAATGAGTAGGATATCGTCTATATACAACACTAGGAAAACTACTGAACTATTGATGATTTTCTTGTAGACATAATGCTCATCAATGTATTGGTCAAAGCCATACGATTTGATCACTGTATCAAACCGAATGTTCCAAGATCGTGACACCTGTTTCAACCCATAAATAGACCGATTCAGTTTGCAAACCTTTCACTCTTGACCTTGGGCTATGAATCCCTCGGGTTGCACCATATAAATGGTCTCTTCAAGATTACCATTCTGAAAAGCAGTCTTGACGTCCATTTTCCGTATCTCATAATCATAATATAAGGTAATGGAAAAGAGGATGCAGATAGACTTTAACATGGCAACAGGCGAGAAAGTCTCCTCATAGCCGACTCTCTCCACCTGGGTATAACCCTTTGCCACAAGTCTAGCCTTGAAGGTTTGTACCTTCCCATCGGTACCCTGTTTCCTCTTGTAGATCCATTTGCAACCTATAGGTTTTACCCCATCAGGTTGATTTAAAAGATCCCATACTGAGTTGAAGTACATCGACTCCATCTCGAGATCCATGGCTTTGACCCATTCATCCCGGTCAACATCCTTCGTTGCCTTCTGATAAGACAACAGATCCTCAACCTCGCCATCGGCTACTATAGCCAGGATTTCAGTGAAAGCCATATAGTAAACAGGTGGGTTCACAACCCTCCCACTACGTCGAGGTTCCCTCAACTCTTGAGATGGAACTGACCTACCAGATGGACTTCCATCAACAACTCTTGCTGATGGAGTAGGCCCTTCAACAACTCTTGTTGAAGTTTTAGTAGTTTCGTTGGAAAGTTCACGCAACACGATCTTACTATGTGGGCTGTGCTCCCTTATATGATCCTCCTCTAGGAAGGTAGCGTTCGTCGACATAAACACACTATTTTTCGTAGGATCATAAAAGTAACCCCCTCATGTACCTTTGGGGTAACCTAAAAAGAGGCATAACCTCGAACGTGGTTCCAGTTTCTTTGGATTAGCCTCAAGAACATGTGTTGGGCAACCTCATATGCGGAAGTGACGCAAACTAGCTTTACGCTCATTCCACAACTCAAAAGCTGTTCTCGCAACACTCTTGGAAGGAACACAGTTGAGGATATAAGCTGCAGTCTCCACTACAAAACCCCAAAATGAGTCCGGTAAGGAAGAGTAACTCATCATCGACCGAACCATGTCCAACAAGGTTTTATTTCTCCTTTCCTCTACACCATTCTACTGAGGTGTACCCGACGTTAAGATTTAGGAAACGATTCTATGTTTTATCATATAGTTTTGGAACTCAAAATCCAAAAACTCTCCACCTCGATCCGATCGAAGTGTTTTAATCCGTCTATTCAATGTGTTTTCAACTTCAACCTTGAACTCTCTAAACTTTTCAAAGGATTCAGACTTCCGCTGCATTAACATACCCATACAAGATTAATCATCAGCAAAAGTGATGAAATACTCATAGCCTCCCCTGGCTCGCATATTCGTCGGACCACAAAGGTCAGAATGCACTAACTCTAGAGACTCTTTGGCTTGATAACCTTTTCTAGTAAAAGGTCTTTTAGTCATCTTGCCTTCAAAATATGATTCGAACACCGGTAAAAATTTTTCCTTTAACTCACTTAGAAGTCCATTCTTCGCCAACCTCTCAATCCATTTGAGATTGATGTGCCCTAATCGAAGGTGCCAAAGTTGGGCATTTTCTTTTGGAGAAACCTTTAGTCGTTTATTTTGAGTTAGGATAATTTTAAACATCTATATGTTATGGAGAGAATTTGTTGCTAATGACCTTAACACATACAAATTATTTTCCAGTTTTGCTGAAAAAATCTCAACACCATCTTTATGAATAAATAGTTTATTCAAATCAAAATGACGAGTATATTTACATTGTATTAGACACTTTATAGTAATTAAGTTCCGCTTTAACTTGGGAACTACATACACATCATTCAAAATGATAAACTTCTTCTGTAAAGTCAACTGGAGCCCTCCCATTACCACAATTGAGACAACGTGCTCGGTGCCTACTCGCATCGTCATCTTTCCAGCCTCAAGCTTCCACCAGGATCTAATCCCCTGAAAAGAAGAACAAAAATGATTAGTGGCTCGAGAGTCAATAATCCAGGAAAAATCATCATTTTCCACTAAACAAGTTTCCAAAAATAGTAAATCATATTTACCTTGTTTTGCCTTGGTCTTAGCCTTCTTCTTCTCCTTTATCCAGCGAGAAAAATTTCGCTTCCAGTGCCCATCCTTGTTGCAATGGAAACACTTTTTTTTCTCAACCGGCGTTGGTCACCTACCCTGTTGGGCAACAGGCTGTGGATTAGCAGGTGCCTTCCCTTTCCCCTTACTACCATTCTTCTTCTTCTACTTGGAAGTGTTAGAAGTAAAAGGTGCAGACTTAGTTCCTAAGGTCGAACCCCAATGCAACTTCTTCGAAGATGAACCCCGATGCAACTTACTGAGGAAAGTTGTAAGGGTATAGTCAACTTTTTTCAGTATCGTGTTACTGACAAAGTGCAGGAAGCTATCTGGTAACAAGTGCAGAATTATGCTAACCTGGTTGCCCTCATTGATGCGTGACCCATTCATCTCTGCCATGTTGAAGTGGACCATAATGTTCATAACATGTTCTCGAACAGATGTGCCTTCCTCCATTTTGGAGTTGAAGATGCATTTCAGAGCTTCATGCTTGAGCTGTCTAGACGGTTGTCAAAACATTCCCTGCAAGGACTCCATGATCTCACGCGTCGAGACTATAGACTTATGCTTCTTTGCCAAAACGTCATTAAGACTAGCCAAGATATAAGCTCGAGCCTTCTTGTTCGCCCGTGTCCATCACTCATTAGCCTCCCAAACATTTCGAGTGGCGTTCTGAGTCAGAATAGGAGGACATTCCTCTGTAAGGACGAACCGTAAATCATCAATGATCAAAATAGTAGTGATCGTATGTTTCCAACTAGCATAGTTCTCGCCAGTTAGTTTGTCTGCGCTTAATAGAGCTAATGTGGCTGTAGCCATTTTTACGTTACTAAAAACAGAACAAACTTAATGAGTCTATGCAATACCACTTTTAACACCAATTTTAGTTTTAGAAAAATAGTTTCCATGTTCCCTAAGTGAAAAGACATCTATTTTGCAATGATGCCCCAACAAGGTAGGACAAATGTCACCGGTAAGGTGATCAGATGCCCTTTCATTAGGTTGAGACATTCTCAACCATTAGGCAAAAACAACTCTTGTAATTGACACTAACGGTCACCATTTTTCGGTCCAGAACTTTAACCTTTAACAATTCTGTGTAAGTGTAGCCCCTCATTTTCGGCCCTAGAGTCCTACCCTAATGCGCTCATCGTAGGGAAAAAGAACATTCGGACAAGAGACTAAAGCGACCTTATCCTATACAGGAGATCAGATAAAAAGTCGTGCAAAACTGCCGGGGACACTCCCAGGGTGCCTCAAGGCGATGCACAGAAACATTATCCAACCTAATGAGAGAGACCGTGGGATATGTTGTCACACGTCCCGCTCCCACTTACTATGAACATTCTCTCCATTCACTTTAGTATTGACCTACCCAAACACCATCCTTTAGGGGGACACTCCCAGGGTGCCACGATGGCAAAGATAGATCTCATGATGTGAATATAAAGAGAGAAATGCGAAAAGGTTTAAGTGAAGTATCATATACCCCAAGTACATCCTGCTGAATGTTCTACCTAAGGTTTCATTAACTTAGATGATCCGACTACTGATTTTATCTAAGTAAGTTTAATTTTCTCAAAAACAACTTTTGTCTTTGAATAGAGAGAGTGTCGATTCAAAGACAAGAGTGTTTATCTGGCTACTAATGATTCGGCTCTGCCTTAAGACACATTTTCTTGTGTCACCCTACGGATGGTGTTTGTGTAGGTAAATATAAAGGTGAATGGAGAGAGTGTTTATAGTAAGTGAGAGTGGGATGTGTGTCAACATATCCCATGGTCTCTCTCATTAATTGGTAGTAAAATTTCATGCTCGGCCTCGAGACACCTTGGCTTGTGTCCTCCTACGGATGCCATTTGCATGATTCTTTTCCTCAAACTTCAGAAATGGATAGGATTATTTTAATTTTTACCCCTATCGGATTTTCCCTACAGTTGGCTCATTAGGCGGAACTCTAGAATCTAAAATGAGGGGTTACAAGAAATGTTAAGCGAGTTTAACAATTTCTGGATCAAACAATATGACTGATAGTTACAGTAACTAGAAGTTGTTCTGTCTATTAGTTGAATAGTCTCATTTCAGTGAAGGGGCACTTGATCACCCTATGGTAGCTTTTGTCCCGTCTCACTGAAACATCATTGCATAATAGATATTACTTAGGGTGCGTTAGATTATTTTGTTAAATTTGATTGGTTTTTCCAAACGGGTTAATGCATAGATTACTAATATAAATAATTTGTATGGCTTCAGCAATTTATTAATTATAACATCAACGACACTTAATTTGCTTGCCACCGATAAACTTATAGGTGAAAACTGTACAACCTAGAAAAACATAATCTGTTAGAGTAAACATGCAAAACACAGAAGCTAACAGAATCATTAAACACTTTAATTACATTAACTTGAGTAACAAGCATGCAAACTCATAGTTTCAAAGACAGGGTTTCAGTTTTCCTATCGTTGTAGATTTTCAGTAAATCCTTGCAAGCTCCACGAAATTGGATTTCAATCTCTTTAGTAGACTATCAATAGTATCTTCTCTACTAATGAGTGATGGAACTCCAATTGAGAGGGAATTTTAAGTGGTTTTGGAGGGTTTGATAGGAAAACAATTTTTAGTAGAATTTTCTCTAAAATTCAATTGCATGTCCTATTATTATACTGAAATCTGAAGTATATATTCAAACTAATCATGAAAAATTGATTAATTAACCACTTGACACTTCAAAAAGCATTAGCCAAGTGAGTTAGGTGTTAATTTATGGAAAAAAAACACTAAAACTAAGAGTTTGGGATAAATCCACTAACAAATCAATTTTTCAAATTTAATTTAATTTAATATTTAACATAATTACATTAAACACAAATTCAATTTATGAAAATTGAACTTTTCGATTTGAAATTGATTTAAATTAGATAATTAATTAAACAAATTTTAATTAATTAAATAATAATAATTTAATATAAAAAATTAAATTGATAAAACACCTAATTCAAACATGTATCCCTATTCATGTAATCAATATTTAAATAAATAATTAAATATAATGAACTCTCCAAAATTCATTTAATTTCAATAAATTTAAACATTAATTATATCAAATATAATTATCCAAACCCTAAATTGAATTTGAAAATTTCAAATTCACTCAATATTCTATTCCAAGGTTTAATCTTTTTCAACCTAGTAGAGGGACCTTATGGACCTACTGCTCATGAGCTCCAACGATTAAATATTAATTGGCTAAACTCTTTAAATCGAATGAATCAATATTCGTTAACTATCGAGACATACCACTATAGCTCAGTAGTTGCACTCTTCTCACTGTAGTTATATTTCTGTTCACTTGATTTAACTATAATTAGTAAGTCGATCCTTCACAAGTTGTTCGTATTTACAACTAGGTCAAAATTATCGTTTTACCCGTAAATATATCTTGCTACTTAAGTCTTCACTGATCCTTTATTGAACAATTAGTTTATAGTCCAACTAATAAACTATATCCCTCTCTGTCATGAGAGGGCGGGGCCTCTTTGTTCAAGTCCAAGAATCAGTACTTAAGGGAATAACCTATCTGCTAACCTTAAGACGAATAGGAGTGAAATTCTTCCTGCAGGACTATGCCCCAACTATCTATTTGATTTTATCCCCAAATTGGGAGGCTTATTAAGTGGTGATGTTGAACCACTCTCAACTATACAGATCAAAGGATAATCCCGAATAAACAGAAGTTCATAGTTAGCTCAGGATTAAGATTGAGTTACCTTAGTTCATCATTTGAAATATTCAGTTTTAACAGTAAACGGTTATTATAAAGAAAAATGACTATTTTGTGGTCCGGTCTTATGCAAATATCTTTTGCATAGGATGCCCTTACTCGCATGTTTTCACATGAATGATTTAAAGATCACATCCTTTGTATCAATATACAAAGTGGACCACATTTATAGTATCTCAGGGATGAGGTGGTGCCCAACCTCATCCATATACTTATAGACCTTTTTGGCTATATACTAAAACTTGATTCTCTTTTATGTCTCTACATAAAGTTTAAATTTTCATACTATAGTCGTGGGTTTGTTTATTGGATTTTATAACATAATTCAATTTCAATAACACCTTTATTGAATGAAGTCTCAATAATACTTTTATTATAAAATAGAATATGTTTTACAAAAAATATGAACTGCGAGTTTTAAGACATTCCCAACACAATCAACACGATTATAATCATCGATGACCTTCGTTTTGTCCTTATGATGCATTATCCTCATATTCTTGCTCTAAATGCTGCTCGAAACGTTCCAGAAACATACGGGTGATGGACACAGGTAAACGAGAAAGCCTGAGCGTATATCTTGGTAAGCCTTTTAGAATTCCTAGCATGAGCCCATTATCACTGCCTGTCAGATTATGGAGTCCATACAGTGGATGTTTGGACAACCGGTCGCACAACTCAGGCATGACGCTCTAAAACACATCTTCAATGCCCATATGCAAGAAGGGACATATGTTAGAAAACACGTTCTCAACATGATGGTCCACTTTAACATCGCGAAGATGAATGGGTCTGTCATTGATGAAGCCAGTTAGATAGCTTCATCTTGAAATCGTTACCTAAAAGTTTCCTATAATTCCGTGGCAATGCTGACATGAACAAGATTGACAACAACCTGACCACCTTGCTCAATGAGCTTCAGACTTTTTAGTCCTTGATTAAAAGCAAGGAACAAAAGGGAGAGGAAAATGTTGCCTATCCTAAAAAAGTTCTATAGAGGATCATTCTCTAGAATTAAGTTTGCACCTTCTTCTTCCGACACCAAAAAGTGGACGAAGAAGAAAGGTGAAAAGGGGAAAGCTAACCCACCAGCTGCTGCCCAGAAGGGAAAGAAGGCCAAGATTGTAAAGGAAATTTGTTTCCATTGTAACCACGAGGGACATTGGAAGAGGAACTGTCCTAAATACTTGGTAAAAAAGAAAAAGGCCAAGCAAGGTAAATATGATTTACTTGTATTGGAGTCCTATTTAATGGAGAATGATAATTTAGCCTGGATAATTGATTGAGGCGCCACTAACCATGTTTGTTCTTCATTTTGGAGAATTAGTTCCTGGCAACAATTGGAAGCTTGGGAGATGACGATGCGTGTTGGAACTGGGCATGTCGTCTTAACTTTGAGAGTGGGAGGGCTTAGACACTACTTATAGAAATCTTATCTTTTTTATTAGATAATATATATGTGGTTCCAGGTTTGAAAAGGAACCCGATTTCTATAAAATGTCTTCTTGAACAACATTATTCTCTTAATTTTCAAGTAAATGAAGTGTTTATTTACAAGAATGGAGTATTAATTTGTTGTGCTAATCTTGAAGATAATTTGTATGTGCTAAGAACGTTAGCAACTAAAGCCCTTTTTAACACTGAAATGTTTAAAACTGTGGCAACACAAAATAAAAGACTTAAAATTTCTCCTAAAGAAAATGTCCGTCTTTGGCACCTAAAATTAAGACACATCAATCGAAATAGGATTGAGAGATTGGTTAAGAATGGACTTCTAAGCGAGTTAGAAGAAAATTCTTTACCTGTGTGTAAGTCATGTCTTGAAGGCAAAAATACTAAATGATCTTTCACTGGAAAAGATAATAGAGCCAAAGAACCCTTAGAGCTTGTATATTCAAACCTTTGTGGATCAATGAATGTTAAAGCAAAAGGAGGATTGGAAAATTTCATCACTTTTACTGATGATTATTCTAGATATGGGTATATTTATTTAATGCAATAGAAGTCTGAAGCCTTTGAAAAGTTCAAAGAGTTTAACATTGAAGTTGAAAATTTATTAAATAAAATGATTAAAAAATTTTGATCTCATTGAGGTAGAGAGTTTTTGGATCTTACACTCTATAACTATTTGATAGAGCATGGAATAATATCCCAACTTTCAGCACCTAGTACACCTTAGTAGAATGGTGCATTAGAAAGGAGAAATCGAACCCTGGTTGACATGGTTCGATCTATGATGAGTAATGCTTTCTTACCTGACTCTTTTTGGGGTTATGCAATATAGATTGCAACATATATTTCAAACTATGTTCCATCCAAGAGTGTTACTAGAATACCTTTGGAATTATGGAATGGTCGAAAATATAGTTTACGCTATTTCAAGATCTTGGGTTGCCCAACATATATGTTTGAGGCAAATCCTAAGAAACTGAAACTTCGTTCAAAATTGTGCCTAATTGTAGGTTACACTACAAGAACGAGAGGTGGTTACTTTTACGATCCTAAAGAAAATAAAGTATTTGTATTGACAAACACACATTTCTAGAGGAGGACCACATTAGGGAGCATAAATGCTACAGTAAGATTCTGTTGAATGAAATTTCCAAGAAAACTAATAAACCTTCAACAAGAGTTGTTGAAGAACCAAACATCTCAACAAGAGTTGTTAAAGTTGGTTCATCTAATAGGTCACGTCCATCTCAAATATTGAGGGAACTTCGACGTAGTGGGAGGGTTGCAAAAATGAGTGGATCGAAGCTATGAATGTTGAAATTGAGTCTCTGTACTTCAATTCCATTTGAGATCTTGTAGATCAACCTGATGAGGTAAAACCTATAGGTTGTTATGGATTTACAAGAGAAAACGAGGTGCTGATGGGAAGGTGCAAACCTCCAAGGCTAGACTTGTGGCAAAGGGTTATACCCAAGTTGAGGGAGTCGACTATGAGGAGACTTTCTCACCTATTTTCATGTTGAAGTCTATTCAGATCCTTTTGTCCATTGCCTCATGTTATGACTATGAGATCTGGCAGATGGATGTCAAGACTATCTTTCTGAATGGCAACCTTGAGGAGGCCATTTATATTGAGCAACCAGAGGGATTTATAACCAAAGATCAAGAGCAAAAGGTTGAAGGAATTCTACTGGGAGAGAATTTGAGCAGAAATGGATTGACCAAATTCCATTTTCATTGAATACAAAGTTTACAGTAAAGAAATAAACAAGACATGCATTTAATTCTAAATTACAGAAGGCTTTAGAAAGAGTTTCAAGAAACCTCACCTTTGAAGACCTTTTCTTCACGTTTCCCTCGAGAAAATCACGAACACTACCATGAATGTTATCTTGGTATTCTCAGGGTGAGAACTCAGGAATGGTAGGCTCTAGCTATTTTGGTTATGAGGGAAAACTTAATGTAAAGAAGGAAGATTGAGAACTCTCTCAAAGACTCAAAACCAGTTCGATTGTTTTCTCACACTGTCAAAAGTCGATTAACCACCCTTAGCAAGAAGAAGAAGAAACTTTTTCTTTTCTACTTGCAAAAAATAACCACCACCCACTTACGTGGGTGGAGTGAAAAGAAGGGGAAGGGAGTTGTAACTCCCTTCCTTATTATTAAAATAATAATAATATAAATATAAATATAATAACTAACTTATCATATTATATATATATTAAATTATATGTTATATCAAATATAACATATAACATATAGTTTTAATATTCTATCACATACAACATAAACTATGTTTCTTTTTTCTATAATATGACATTAAATATAAATCATATTTATATTAAATTTAACAACTATGAATCCAATTCATAGAAACTATATTTGAATTTCATTCAAATATTTATTTCCTCCCATTAAGCTATAATGTATCAAATACATTATAACAATTATATCACACATAAGTATAACAACTTAAATATATCATATATAATTAAATCCCTCCATTAATTTGAACAACGAAAATTAATCTAAAAACTGATTCTCAATTAATCCTATTGAGCTATTAAGGGGACCTCATGGACCTGTAGCTTGAAGCTCCAACAATATATGAATAATTAATGAAACTCTTTAATTACATTATTCATCACCCGTTAATTGACGACACTCTACTAAAGACCGATAGCTACACTCTTCGCACTAAGATATATTTTTGTGTCCATTAGATATAACCAATCAACAGTACAATGACCCTTAACAAATTGCTCGTATGTACAACTAGGCCAAATTACCATTTTGCCCCTATAGTTACATCTAACTCTTTAAGTACTGATCCCTTGAATAAACAATAGATCATAATCCTACGAGATTTAGGACATCAACCCCAACAAAGGTTTGCAAGCTTAATCGATCAATTTATGGATTGAAGCAAGCTTCCCAATCTTGGAATATAATATGATTCTATGATCAAATTTTATGGCTTTGATCAAAATGTTGATGAGCCTTGTGTTTACAATAGAATCATCAACTGTTTAGTAGCTTTTCTAGTGTTGTATGTAGACAATATCCAACTCATTGAGAATGATGTAGGTCTACTAAATGAAATTAAGAATTTGCTAGTGACCCAATTCCAAATGAAAGATTTAGGAGAGGCACAGTTTATTTTGGGCTTTTAGATCTTTAGAGTTTGTAAGAACAAAACGCTAGCCCTTTCTCAGGCATCGTACATTGACAAAATGCTTGTCAAGTTTTCGATGCAGAATTCCAAAAGAAGTTTACTGCCTTTCAGGCATGGAATTATATTGTCTAAGGAATAGTGTCCTAAAACACCTCAAGAAGTTGAGAAAATGAGATGGATCCCCATTAAGAACATGTGATGTTATGTATTAGACCTGACATCTACTATATAGTGGGGATAATCAATAGATATTAGTCTAATCTAGGATATGATCACTGAACAGTCGTTAAGAACATCTTCAAGTATCTATGGAGAACGAGGGACTACATTCTCGTGTATGGTTCTAAGGATTTGATCCTTACAGGATACACGAGCTTTGATTTCCAGACTGATAAAGATTCTAGGAAATCTACATTAAGATCATTGTTTACTCTTAACGAAGGAGCAGTAGTCTGGAGGAGCACCAAACAGTGATGCATTGCTAACTCCACCATAGAGGTTGAGTACGTAGCGGCTTGTGAAGCTGCTTAGGAAGTTGTGTGGCTAAGAAAATTTATGACTGATCTGGAAGTGGTTTCAGATATGTCAAAGCCCATCACCCTTTATTGTGATAATAGTGGTGATGTGGCCAATTCCCGAGAGCCTCGAAGGCACAAGTGCGGGAAGCACATAGAGCGGAAGTATCATTTCATCCGAGATATTGTGCATCGAGGGGACGTGATTGACATGTAGATAGCTTTAGAGCACAATGTTGCTGGTCAATTTACAAAGGCCCTCACGGCTAAGGTGTTTGAGGGTCACCTATAGAGTGTGGGTCTATGGGACAGGCCACATATAGTCTAGGGCAAGTGGGAGAATTTGTGTTGGGCGGGTTTTATGCTCTAGTTTATTAATTTGTGTACTTGTATATTAGTATGACTTGTATATTGTACACCAATTTAGCTTTAGGAAAAGTGGGAGGTTGTTGGGGTTGGTGCCCAAAATCTCATAGGGTCCTATAGTTTGTAATTGTATTGTACAAACATCTTATTTATTAATAAAATATGAGACATTTTATTTGACACTTAGCAACATTAAACCCACAAACTAACAAATTAACATCCAAGGTTATCTTCTATAGCTTAAACATATATGTAGAGACATACAAGTGGATCAAGTTTAAATAATAATCTAAATGGTTTGTAGTAGATGGATAAGGCTGGATACCCTATCCTAGTGATAGTACGACTACGACCTGCTTTGTAGATGTTACAATTGTTGTAAAGTGTTACAAATGATCTGATCTGATCCTGATCATTCATGTGAAGACATGCGAACGGGGGTATTCTATATAAAGGAGTTTGTGTAAGACCAGACCACGAAATGACTAGTCTCGTTATATAACACTGTTCATAATAGAGACTTACATTTCACTAGGATGACCATATGTGACATGGCCTAAATCCTGATTGAGTTGTGAACTCCTACAAATGAGGGCGGTCCTTTGATTTGTATGGGTGAGAATGACAAGATGGCTGACTCAACAAGCCTACCATTTTAGGGATTTGTCTGATTGGGGAGCTAGGAATACAACTACACAAGACAGAATTCANCAATATTTAAATAAATAATTAAATATAATGAACTCTCCAAAATTCATTTAATTTCAATAAATTTAAACATTAATTATATCAAATATAATTATCCAAACCCTAAATTGAATTTGAAAATTTCAAATTCACTCAATATTCTATTCCAAGGTTTAATCTTTTTCAACCTAGTAGAGGGACCTTATGGACCTACTGCTCATGAGCTCCAACGATTAAATATTAATTGGCTAAACTCTTTAAATCGAATGAATCAATATTCGTTAACTATCGAGACATACCACTATAGCTCAGTAGTTGCACTCTTCTCACTGTAGTTATATTTCTGTTCACTTGATTTAACTATAATTAGTAAGTCGATCCTTCACAAGTTGTTCGTATTTACAACTAGGTCAAAATTATCGTTTTACCCGTAAATATATCTTGCTACTTAAGTCTTCACTGATCCTTTATTGAACAATTAGTTTATAGTCCAACTAATAAACTATATCCCTCTCTGTCATGAGAGGGCGGGGCCTCTTTGTTCAAGTCCAAGAATCAGTACTTAAGGGAATAACCTATCTGCTAACCTTAAGACGAATAGGAGTGAAATTCTTCCTGCAGGACTATGCCCCAACTATCTATTTGATTTTATCCCCAAATTGGGAGGCTTATTAAGTGGTGATGTTGAACCACTCTCAACTATACAGATCAAAGGATAATCCCGAATAAACAGAAGTTCATAGTTAGCTCAGGATTAAGATTGAGTTACCTTAGTTCATCATTTGAAATATTCAGTTTTAACAGTAAACGGTTATTATAAAGAAAAATGACTATTTTGTGGTCCGGTCTTATGCAAATATCTTTTGCATAGGATGCCCTTACTCGCATGTTTTCACATGAATGATTTAAAGATCACATCCTTTGTATCAATATACAAAGTGGACCACATTTATAGTATCTCAGGGATGAGGTGGTGCCCAACCTCATCCATATACTTATAGACCTTTTTGGCTATATACTAAAACTTGATTCTCTTTTATGTCTCTACATAAAGTTTAAATTTTCATACTATAGTCGTGGGTTTGTTTATTGGATTTTATAACATAATTCAATTTCAATAACACCTTTATTGAATGAAGTCTCAATAATACTTTTATTATAAAATAGAATATGTTTTACAAAAAATATGAACTGCGAGTTTTAAGACATTCCCAACACAATCAACACGATTATAATCATCGATGACCTTCGTTTTGTCCTTATGATGCATTATCCTCATATTCTTGCTCTAAATGCTGCTCGAAACGTTCCAGAAACATACGGGTGATGGACACAGGTAAACGAGAAAGCCTGAGCGTATATCTTGGTAAGCCTTTTAGAATTCCTAGCATGAGCCCATTATCACTGCCTGTCAGATTATGGAGTCCATACAGTGGATGTTTGGACAACCGGTCGCACAACTCAGGCATGACGCTCTAAAACACATCTTCAATGCCCATATGCAAGAAGGGACATATGTTAGAAAACACGTTCTCAACATGATGGTCCACTTTAACATCGCGAAGATGAATGGGTCTGTCATTGATGAAGCCAGTTAGATAGCTTCATCTTGAAATCGTTACCTAAAAGTTTCCTATAATTCCGTGGCAATGCTGACATGAACAAGATTGACAACAACCTGACCACCTTGCTCAATGAGCTTCAGACTTTTTAGTCCTTGATTAAAAGCAAGGAACAAAAGGGAGAGGAAAATGTTGCCTATCCTAAAAAAGTTCTATAGAGGATCATTCTCTAGAATTAAGTTTGCACCTTCTTCTTCCGACACCAAAAAGTGGACGAAGAAGAAAGGTGAAAAGGGGAAAGCTAACCCACCAGCTGCTGCCCAGAAGGGAAAGAAGGCCAAGATTGTAAAGGAAATTTGTTTCCATTGTAACCACGAGGGACATTGGAAGAGGAACTGTCCTAAATACTTGGTAAAAAAGAAAAAGGCCAAGCAAGGTAAATATGATTTACTTGTATTGGAGTCCTATTTAATGGAGAATGATAATTTAGCCTGGATAATTGATTGAGGCGCCACTAACCATGTTTGTTCTTCATTTTGGAGAATTAGTTCCTGGCAACAATTGGAAGCTTGGGAGATGACGATGCGTGTTGGAACTGGGCATGTCGTCTTAACTTTGAGAGTGGGAGGGCTTAGACACTACTTATAGAAATCTTATCTTTTTTATTAGATAATATATATGTGGTTCCAGGTTTGAAAAGGAACCCGATTTCTATAAAATGTCTTCTTGAACAACATTATTCTCTTAATTTTCAAGTAAATGAAGTGTTTATTTACAAGAATGGAGTATTAATTTGTTGTGCTAATCTTGAAGATAATTTGTATGTGCTAAGAACGTTAGCAACTAAAGCCCTTTTTAACACTGAAATGTTTAAAACTGTGGCAACACAAAATAAAAGACTTAAAATTTCTCCTAAAGAAAATGTCCGTCTTTGGCACCTAAAATTAAGACACATCAATCGAAATAGGATTGAGAGATTGGTTAAGAATGGACTTCTAAGCGAGTTAGAAGAAAATTCTTTACCTGTGTGTAAGTCATGTCTTGAAGGCAAAAATACTAAATGATCTTTCACTGGAAAAGATAATAGAGCCAAAGAACCCTTAGAGCTTGTATATTCAAACCTTTGTGGATCAATGAATGTTAAAGCAAAAGGAGGATTGGAAAATTTCATCACTTTTACTGATGATTATTCTAGATATGGGTATATTTATTTAATGCAATAGAAGTCTGAAGCCTTTGAAAAGTTCAAAGAGTTTAACATTGAAGTTGAAAATTTATTAAATAAAATGATTAAAAAATTTTGATCTCATTGAGGTAGAGAGTTTTTGGATCTTACACTCTATAACTATTTGATAGAGCATGGAATAATATCCCAACTTTCAGCACCTAGTACACCTTAGTAGAATGGTGCATTAGAAAGGAGAAATCGAACCCTGGTTGACATGGTTCGATCTATGATGAGTAATGCTTTCTTACCTGACTCTTTTTGGGGTTATGCAATATAGATTGCAACATATATTTCAAACTATGTTCCATCCAAGAGTGTTACTAGAATACCTTTGGAATTATGGAATGGTCGAAAATATAGTTTACGCTATTTCAAGATCTTGGGTTGCCCAACATATATGTTTGAGGCAAATCCTAAGAAACTGAAACTTCGTTCAAAATTGTGCCTAATTGTAGGTTACACTACAAGAACGAGAGGTGGTTACTTTTACGATCCTAAAGAAAATAAAGTATTTGTATTGACAAACACACATTTCTAGAGGAGGACCACATTAGGGAGCATAAATGCTACAGTAAGATTCTGTTGAATGAAATTTCCAAGAAAACTAATAAACCTTCAACAAGAGTTGTTGAAGAACCAAACATCTCAACAAGAGTTGTTAAAGTTGGTTCATCTAATAGGTCACGTCCATCTCAAATATTGAGGGAACTTCGACGTAGTGGGAGGGTTGCAAAAATGAGTGGATCGAAGCTATGAATGTTGAAATTGAGTCTCTGTACTTCAATTCCATTTGAGATCTTGTAGATCAACCTGATGAGGTAAAACCTATAGGTTGTTATGGATTTACAAGAGAAAACGAGGTGCTGATGGGAAGGTGCAAACCTCCAAGGCTAGACTTGTGGCAAAGGGTTATACCCAAGTTGAGGGAGTCGACTATGAGGAGACTTTCTCACCTATTTTCATGTTGAAGTCTATTCAGATCCTTTTGTCCATTGCCTCATGTTATGACTATGAGATCTGGCAGATGGATGTCAAGACTATCTTTCTGAATGGCAACCTTGAGGAGGCCATTTATATTGAGCAACCAGAGGGATTTATAACCAAAGATCAAGAGCAAAAGGTTGAAGGAATTCTACTGGGAGAGAATTTGAGCAGAAATGGATTGACCAAATTCCATTTTCATTGAATACAAAGTTTACAGTAAAGAAATAAACAAGACATGCATTTAATTCTAAATTACAGAAGGCTTTAGAAAGAGTTTCAAGAAACCTCACCTTTGAAGACCTTTTCTTCACGTTTCCCTCGAGAAAATCACGAACACTACCATGAATGTTATCTTGGTATTCTCAGGGTGAGAACTCAGGAATGGTAGGCTCTAGCTATTTTGGTTATGAGGGAAAACTTAATGTAAAGAAGGAAGATTGAGAACTCTCTCAAAGACTCAAAACCAGTTCGATTGTTTTCTCACACTGTCAAAAGTCGATTAACCACCCTTAGCAAGAAGAAGAAGAAACTTTTTCTTTTCTACTTGCAAAAAATAACCACCACCCACTTACGTGGGTGGAGTGAAAAGAAGGGGAAGGGAGTTGTAACTCCCTTCCTTATTATTAAAATAATAATAATATAAATATAAATATAATAACTAACTTATCATATTATATATATATTAAATTATATGTTATATCAAATATAACATATAACATATAGTTTTAATATTCTATCACATACAACATAAACTATGTTTCTTTTTTCTATAATATGACATTAAATATAAATCATATTTATATTAAATTTAACAACTATGAATCCAATTCATAGAAACTATATTTGAATTTCATTCAAATATTTATTTCCTCCCATTAAGCTATAATGTATCAAATACATTATAACAATTATATCACACATAAGTATAACAACTTAAATATATCATATATAATTAAATCCCTCCATTAATTTGAACAACGAAAATTAATCTAAAAACTGATTCTCAATTAATCCTATTGAGCTATTAAGGGGACCTCATGGACCTGTAGCTTGAAGCTCCAACAATATATGAATAATTAATGAAACTCTTTAATTACATTATTCATCACCCGTTAATTGACGACACTCTACTAAAGACCGATAGCTACACTCTTCGCACTAAGATATATTTTTGTGTCCATTAGATATAACCAATCAACAGTACAATGACCCTTAACAAATTGCTCGTATGTACAACTAGGCCAAATTACCATTTTGCCCCTATAGTTACATCTAACTCTTTAAGTACTGATCCCTTGAATAAACAATAGATCATAATCCTACGAGATTTAGGACATCAACCCCAACAAAGGTTTGCAAGCTTAATCGATCAATTTATGGATTGAAGCAAGCTTCCCAATCTTGGAATATAATATGATTCTATGATCAAATTTTATGGCTTTGATCAAAATGTTGATGAGCCTTGTGTTTACAATAGAATCATCAACTGTTTAGTAGCTTTTCTAGTGTTGTATGTAGACAATATCCAACTCATTGAGAATGATGTAGGTCTACTAAATGAAATTAAGAATTTGCTAGTGACCCAATTCCAAATGAAAGATTTAGGAGAGGCACAGTTTATTTTGGGCTTTTAGATCTTTAGAGTTTGTAAGAACAAAACGCTAGCCCTTTCTCAGGCATCGTACATTGACAAAATGCTTGTCAAGTTTTCGATGCAGAATTCCAAAAGAAGTTTACTGCCTTTCAGGCATGGAATTATATTGTCTAAGGAATAGTGTCCTAAAACACCTCAAGAAGTTGAGAAAATGAGATGGATCCCCATTAAGAACATGTGATGTTATGTATTAGACCTGACATCTACTATATAGTGGGGATAATCAATAGATATTAGTCTAATCTAGGATATGATCACTGAACAGTCGTTAAGAACATCTTCAAGTATCTATGGAGAACGAGGGACTACATTCTCGTGTATGGTTCTAAGGATTTGATCCTTACAGGATACACGAGCTTTGATTTCCAGACTGATAAAGATTCTAGGAAATCTACATTAAGATCATTGTTTACTCTTAACGAAGGAGCAGTAGTCTGGAGGAGCACCAAACAGTGATGCATTGCTAACTCCACCATAGAGGTTGAGTACGTAGCGGCTTGTGAAGCTGCTTAGGAAGTTGTGTGGCTAAGAAAATTTATGACTGATCTGGAAGTGGTTTCAGATATGTCAAAGCCCATCACCCTTTATTGTGATAATAGTGGTGATGTGGCCAATTCCCGAGAGCCTCGAAGGCACAAGTGCGGGAAGCACATAGAGCGGAAGTATCATTTCATCCGAGATATTGTGCATCGAGGGGACGTGATTGACATGTAGATAGCTTTAGAGCACAATGTTGCTGGTCAATTTACAAAGGCCCTCACGGCTAAGGTGTTTGAGGGTCACCTATAGAGTGTGGGTCTATGGGACAGGCCACATATAGTCTAGGGCAAGTGGGAGAATTTGTGTTGGGCGGGTTTTATGCTCTAGTTTATTAATTTGTGTACTTGTATATTAGTATGACTTGTATATTGTACACCAATTTAGCTTTAGGAAAAGTGGGAGGTTGTTGGGGTTGGTGCCCAAAATCTCATAGGGTCCTATAGTTTGTAATTGTATTGTACAAACATCTTATTTATTAATAAAATATGAGACATTTTATTTGACACTTAGCAACATTAAACCCACAAACTAACAAATTAACATCCAAGGTTATCTTCTATAGCTTAAACATATATGTAGAGACATACAAGTGGATCAAGTTTAAATAATAATCTAAATGGTTTGTAGTAGATGGATAAGGCTGGATACCCTATCCTAGTGATAGTACGACTACGACCTGCTTTGTAGATGTTACAATTGTTGTAAAGTGTTACAAATGATCTGATCTGATCCTGATCATTCATGTGAAGACATGCGAACGGGGGTATTCTATATAAAGGAGTTTGTGTAAGACCAGACCACGAATTCACTCATTCCTCAAGGGCTTGAATAATGTGGTGCCACACCCTCTCTTGGCCCGAGAGGGGTTTAGTCATAGTTGGATTATGATTTCTTGTTCATTAGAGAGCTTAATGGTACTTAAAAAGTTAGATGTAACTACATGGGCGAAATGGTAATTTTGGCCTAGTTGTACTTACGAGCAATTTATAAAGGGTCATCTCACTGTTGACTACTTTTATCCAATGGATATAGAAAATTTGTAGTGTGAAGAGTGCAACTGTCAGTCTTTAGTGGAATGTCTGACAGTTAATGGATGTTGAATAATATAATCAAAAGAAATTTAATTAATTATTCAAGTATCATTGGAGCTTCAAGCTACAAGTTTATGAGGTCTTCTCTATAGCTCAACAGGGATTAAATGAGATTCATTTTAGAGTTAATTTGAATTGTTCAATGAAGGAATTAACTATATGTGATATAATTAATTTAATTTAATTATATATGATGTAATTACTATAATATTTTTGATACATTATAAAGTTTATTTGAGAGAAAATAAATATTTGAATATGATTCAAATATTAATTATATGAATTGGATTCATATAATTAAATTTAATATAAATGAGATTTATCTTAAATGTCATTGGTGAGAGAATTGAAACTATAGGTTATATATTATATTGAATATAACATATAGTTATGTATATATGTATAATGTTGTTATATATATATATATATTATTCATTTATTTAGTTTTCTTTAATTTAAATTAATGGGAAGGAAATAACTTCCCTGCCCTATTTTCTCTCAACTCATGACATGTGAGTGAGGAGTGATTAGGATTGGCTTCATCTTCTTCATTCATTTTGACAGAGAGGAAGTATAAAAAAAAGTTCTGAGAAAAAATATTTTCCCAATTCTCTTCTCCTCTCTCAATTTTATTTCCCTCTTCAAAAGATCATAGAGCCCACAAACTCCTGTAATTCTCATCCTAGAGAATACAGAGGTAATTTTCGTGGTGGTGGCCATTTGAAGATCGTTTTGTTCATGACAATTCTTGGAGAGGAAAAATGTGAAAAGGTTCTTCAAAGGTAAAGGTTTCTTGAAACCTTAATTCACTTCTTTTTTTCTCTTTTAGCATGCTATTTAAATGCATAATGTTCTGTTCATTTCTGTAAAATTCTTGATTCTGTAAAATTGGGATTTAGGTTCGATCCCTATTTCCGCTCATAAACCTTAACCAGTTCCTTCACCAGGTGCATTGCATAGCTCAAAGTGCATGCGTCGGAACGCGAACGTTCCAAAAGGACAAGTAAAAGTAGTTTTCTCTTGGTCCTCAGGGGCGATAAAGATTTGATTATAAATGGAGTACCCATCTAAGAAGCAACAAAACTCTTTTATGGCTAATCTATCAAGCATTCAGTCAGTGAAGGGAAGTGGGAAGTGGTCTTTCTTTGTTGACACGTTCAACTTTCTGTAGTCCATGCAAATACACCTCCCAATAACAGTTCTGGATGAGATTAACTCATTGTTGTATTTGACTACTACAGTTGTTCCACCTTTCTTTGGCACGTATTGAACGGGGCTTACCCATGTGCTACCAGAAATAGGGTAGATTACCCATGCATAGAGCCATTTAATAATTTCTTATTCACCACTTCTTTAATTATAGGATTGAGCCTGCATTGAGGCTCTATTGATCCAGTCTTCCCTTCCTTCAATCTAGTTTTATGCATATGGTAAAATGTGTTGATTCCTCTAATATCAGCCAGCATCCATTCGATTGCACGTGTATGCTTTTTCAGAATCTGCATTAATAGCTGTTGGATAGAATGAGAAAGTGTAGTTGAAATTATGACTGGTAAAGTATTATTGTTTCCAAGAAAAGCACATTTCTAGTGATCTGGGAGAGGTCTGAGTTCAAGCGTTGGTGGCTCCTCCAGAGATGGGAGCGTTGGTTTTGATTGTTGCTCATTCAAACTTAGTGGCTTGAACCTCCTTACGTTTTCACTCAATGCATGGACCTCACAGACTTGGTCCACTTCTTGACCTTTTTCCTCAAGTGGTTGAATTGTATAAGGTTCTGGGTCGTCTGGGAACTTTAATGTGTTTAATACATTGACTTTTACTACTTGGTTATCCACACGCATCATGAATTTCCCTTTGTGCACATCAATCAAAACTTTTCCAATGGCTAGAAACGGACGTCCAAGAATGATTAGAACATCCCTATCAGCTTCATAATCTAAAATAATAAAATCTGCTAGAAATATGAACTTGTCAACCTTCACTAGAACATCTTAAATCTTTCCTTCTAGATAAGTGATTGATCTGTTAGTGAGTTGAAGCTTTATCGTGGTAGGCCTAGCTTCACCAATTCCAAGTTTCTTAAAATTTGAGAGGGGTATGAGATTGATACTGGCTCCTAAATCACACAACGCATACCCTATGTCTATTCCTTCTATTGAATAGGGGATAGTGAAACTGCCCTAATCTCTCTGTTTTTCAAGAATTTTACTGTTGATCAATGCATTGCATTGCTATGTTAACGCCAAGGCTTCAAGCTCGCTAATCTTTCTTTTACTCGACAGAATATCCTTCAAGAACTTTACATAACTAGGCATTTGGTCCAAAGCTTCAATGAGAGGGATGTTGATATGTAATTGTTTAAAAACCTCAAGGAAGCGTCTAAACTACTTCTTGTCATTCTTTTCCTGCAAGTGTCGGGCAAATGGTGCATTCAAATGCACCTTAGGTTCCTTTATGTTTGATGACTAACAGAGCCAGGTGCTCTTTCTAGTTGCTCTTTCTCAAATACCATAGTTGCTTGCGTTGTATCCTTAGGTGTTGAAAAATGAAGATTTTTTCTTGGGTTTCTCTTCTCTTCTACCAACGGTCTACCATTGCACAATGTCACCACGTGACATTGCTTTTTGCCATTATTATTCCCTGGTGTTTCAGTATTACTATGCAATACTCCCTTCAGCTCGCTAGTAATTTTCCAAACTTGCATCTCTAAATTCCTAAACAATGACGCTTGGCTTTTCAATAACGCATCATTCTGGGCTATATATTCTTTTAACAGGTTTTCAAGCGGAGATGATGAGCTTGACACGTTGCCCCCTCTGTTAAAAGTTTGATGCTCAGGTTAATGTTGCGTAGACTGGAATCCAGGCAGCGGCCTTTTCCTATGTCGCTGATGCGTTCTAGGATGATATTGATCTTGCTGGTGAATTCCCCAAGAAAAGTTATGATGGGCTTTCCATCCAGGGTTATAAGTGTTTGAGAATGGGTTGTTCTTTATGAAACAGATTGACGTCTGTGGGTAGTCATTATAGGTGTATGGATTTACATAGCTTACCATGGGTTACATGAATGCGTCTACCTACTGCACACTCTGTGTTTGTGCTGCATTACTCATCGTCATATTCTTCAACATATTTTTCATCGCAGCTACTTGTGCAGAAAGAGTGGTCACTGCGTTGGTGTAAATCACATTTTTTCATCGCCTTCTAATGTTTGTTCTAGAGTTGTAAGCGTCATTAACCCATTCCATGTTATGCTTGACAATCCGATCTAAAATTTCTTTGACCTCATTATACAATTTATCCATAATGCCACATGCATTGGCTGTATTTGGTGCCATTTGGGAAGGTCTATTTGATCCTCCATAGAAAGTTTCCATTTATAAAGTCAAAGGTAGTCTATGATTGGGACAATTTTTGGCCAACCCTTTAAAACTCTCCCATGCAGTGCTAAGTGTTTCAAACTCTCCTTGTTCGAAATTCATAATCTCACGATGCCTCCTTGCGTTGAATGTGGGAGGCAAGTATTTCTCCACTAACTTATCCCATGTTGTTATCTCACCCAACTCTAAAGAGCTCGCCCATTGCTTGGCATTATCACGAAGTGAATAAGGAAACCAAGATAGTTTGGTTGCTTCTGGCGTGATTCCAGGAATCACAAATGAATAATAAGTTTCCAAGAAGCGTTTCATGTGAGCATGGGGATCCTTACCGCGGGCACCTCCAAACTACCCTGTTGTCTGTAGCATTTGAAGCATGATTGATTTCATTTCGAACCATGTCCCGTCAAGCACTGGGTAGATGATCTTAGGCGAGAAGTCATATAACACTGGTGACACATACTCATGCATTGGATGCATGCTGTTGTTTGCAATTAGAATCGGGTTTAGTGCAGCATTAGCTAGCTATTTAGCCAAGTTCTGATTAATTTGGTCATCTACCATTTGTTGTTGTTGGTTTTGTTGCCTTAACGTTCGACATCAATTTGATCTTTTTCTTTGTTTAAAGGTTATTTCAATTTCAGGGTCGTCTGAGAGTTTAAGAGTGTTCTCTCTGCTCATAAAACGTTCACAAGTTCAAGCTCAACTTGTAATACTCCTTTGATTGAAAGTTTCTGCAATATGATAAAAAAGTTTCTGCAATATGATACAAAAGTCGAACTCCGGTTAGCTACATTGCTAGAATCCTTGACAATGGCGCCAAAAACTTGTTCGCCTCATATTTTGATACTAAATGTTCTTATGATGATGAAGGAAAATGGTAATGAACGAGTATGATGAGTGAAGATGGATGAAGGATTGATCCATCTCTTGATATAAAAATATGGCAATGCGTTGAGGATAGATGCATGTACACCTTGTTAATGCGTATAAGTTCTCTTAAGTTAAGCCTAAGTATAAATCTAACCTAAGTTTTCTGGCAAGTCCAGGGTCGAACGTAAGGATTCTAGAATGTACTAATGTAGGGTTTGTTTTCAAATCTAATGCAGAGATTTCTTAATTAACTGAGAGACGTTGGTTATTTACATTAAACTAATGGCACACATGTAAGAAAAAATAGAAGTTCAGAGGGAGAAAGAGATTTATGGATGAATGATTTTAAGTGTAAGTGGTATGCGTTGATTTCTTAGCAGGAATAACAAGCCTATATGAGCACGGTGTAGATGGAATGAAGATGGTGCAAATGTTTATTTACAATCTAAGTGTTCGTGCTATGCGTTGGAAATTTTGTTCTTTAGTTCGTGCTAAGTTCAACATCTCTCGATGCGAATTCCACACGTAATCCTATCTCTAAGGTGCATGCATTAGTTACAAAGAACAGACAAAAGACATGAGCAATTCTATCTCTAAAAGTACTTCATGCCCTGACTTGATGTGTTCAGAAGTTAAACTACTCTTTCGAATGACTTAACTACTTTATCACTTTAATCAACTGATCAGGAAGACTTACGCAACAAATTTTATGCTCTAATCAAGTCAGAAAGTTCACAAACACAAATAACTTTAAAAGTAAACAGATGAAGAAGTGATGAATGGTAGAAGATAAGATTGAATTAAAGATAATAAGTGCCTATACATACAATCTTAACTCGATGAAATAAAATGGTGAATGAAAATGTAAGATGAAAAGGAAGAAGTCAAGTCATAGAGTTCAATCTCTTGTCCTCTTTAGGTTGTTTTTAATGCTTATTATGACCAATTTGGTGGAGGAGTTAAGAAGGTATCTCTCTCGAGCTTCTTTTTGGTAGTTCCTCTTGATCAACGGTGGAATGGTGGTCTTCCCTCCTACTTCTTGCTAGCAGATGGTAGAGAACTCTAACTATTAGCTTCTTATGAAAATTCTAGCTGTCTAAGCTCAAAATGTCTAACTTCTGATTCTGCAGGTGTCTTCCCCTTTTATAGGCAAAATCTCAACAACTTGGTGATTTGACTACATTAATTTCCATACCCTAGGATAGTCGCCTGCCATTTCTGAATTACTCAGACGTTGTCAGTCAGATGCCTATACTTGGAAGTGGTGATTTGATATGAAATGCACGAGCCAAATGTATCTTTCATGCATTGAACAATCTTGGATGCATACCCCTTGCCTTGGCTTTGACTGCAACACTTTTGTATATTTCTCTGATTCCTGCCTAAAAGTGCATTAGTGAAGCATCTTTTTACTTGAAAGGATACTTTTGTATGAGTCAACTATGTGTATGGAATTTCAGTGTCTTCCTTCATAATGAGTGCATTTACATCACTAAAGATCCTAATTCTTCTAACTTTGAGATAAGGATAACTTGTATTTCTACAAATTATGAGTTAACAATATTTAAAAAAAAAAAAAAAAAAAAAAAAACCATATAAATAACCTGCTTGGTGGTTTCCTGGTTTCCTCGTTTCAATGTGGTTGTCCAATCCCCAATAAAAACAACAACAATCATTTTAGAACTCAACTCAATACATCAATAATGTCAACAATTATAAAAATATTCATAAATTATACCTTTTTAATGTTCAATCTTCCCAACTTATTAAACATCAATCTTGCTCAAAATATTGATATCAAAACCTACTTCCACAAAGTAGGAATACCACACCACTCTATTGGAAAGAATATAGTAAAATGAGGTAAATGTTCAAAAATATTGATGTCATTACATTTTTCATCTACTAACAACCCAACCAAAGTCCCACTCATGTCGCATAGTCAAAATATAACATTCATAATACATAGTACAAAACATTCGTCATACTTAAAGAAGATGTTCTTGCCTTCACAAGAACCTTAAAACTTAGATCGAACATGCTGAAATAATCTGAAACTACAAAAAGTTTAAGACTTAATTAAAAATTGTGATCTACAATCAAACTTAATTAGAAGTAAAAAAAAAAACAAGTTTCATGTGGTTGTAATAGTAAATACACAATATGATGAGCGTTATAACTGCTGCATAGAGCAGGATTTAAATTAATTAATTCAACAAGCAAAACATAGGGAAGTCAACACATGATCATCTAATGATCCAAATTTGTTGTTAACAGGAAAAATGAAATAATGCAGAAAAGCACTAGTTATTACCCAGGCTGTGATCCGACTAAGGCATATAAACAGGAAGATTTAGAGTACGCCACCAAGAATAGCAGCGACACGAACAACTCGAAGCTAAAATATAGCATTGGGCATAACAAATGTATTGTGAGTTTATAAATATCTATGAATGACTTCAATAGAAATAAGGTTGATCTTAGCTGTTGAAAAATCGAAACCCAATGCAAAAAGAAGAAAAATTACACCAAATTGAGCTACCGTTTCAACCTAATCACATGAATCAATAAGAAGGAACATGAGAATAAAAGAAAGGATATGGTTGTTGGTAAATTTACACAGTAATAAAAGGCTACCCATTCATATTTCAAAAACCAGACAAGAAAGCACCTTGGTTATTTCAAAAGCAATTCTTGAAAATTCACAATCTCTCTCTTTCTCTGTTGTTAACCTTGTTACTCTCAACATTAAGCTTAGAAACATATTTTATGCTCCTCATCTTTCAATAATTTTAATTTTGGCATTTTTTAGAAGAACAAATTGACTCAGAGGAAAAAAAGATTTTACATAAAGTAGAATCATAACCAAATAGAAAAAGAAAATTAAAACCCTAGAAAAGGAAAATAACTATTAAATGCTGGAAGAAATAAATCAATAGAGTCAACCCAGTTCATAAATCCAAAAACCTACATAACAAATGAATTGAAAAGCGTAAAATCAATTGTTGAATATCAATCAATAAGACGACAACTATAACAAATCATACCCCATCAAGAAGCACCATAAACAAATAATCAAACAAAAAATCTAATAGATCAAACTCATGGAAAATGAGTAAAGATAAAAACACAAAAAACTAAACAATGTGAACCCATCAACATGCAAAACAAAGAACAATAACAAATGAATCAGATTCACAAAACGAAAATCACTCATAAAATTTTCAAAAGCCTGCAAATCATGTCTTGAGAGATAGAACTCACAAATTAAAAAGAAAAAGAAGTCAGAGGAAAATCACGATCCTAATAGAGAGAAGAAAGTAAAGAACAAACCCAAGAGCAGTTTTTAATTTTTAGTCCCCAACATTTCGTGGGCTTCGGTTCCCCCATTGAGGCTTTCTTACTCGGTGTTAATTCATCTTCAAGTCAGCCAACCTCAAAGAAGAGTAACTGTAACCTAATGCATGGTGGAAAATTTTCGGAATGTACTGTAGGGGAGACATGGTGTTGGCTCTCCACCACCTCTGGGCCTCAGTGCCTAAGTGAACTATCACAAGTGTGTCATGTCTGGGCGAGTGTCACAGGATGAGTGTCACGGAAAACTTCCTAAGAGAAGTAGTACCTCAAGGACAATGTCGGGTGACAGGGGTGTGTCGACATTGCGCCTTCTCGGAAAGGTTGGAGGTTGGTATATTTGCCCAGGATCCCGCACGGTATCCTCAAACGACATGGTAAGGTCGCAAGTGTCGTCATACCGTGATGATGTTCGGATTGATGATTGTCTGGTTGGTCCCAATAAAAGCAAACGACTCGAGAGTCGGTTCTCGATAAACATGTCTATAACCGAAATGAAGCTTTACACCATTCTATGGTTTGAGATGGCATTGTTGAATACCGGTGTGCACCCGGTGGGTGTTGGAAAGTCAATCTTGGCCCGTTTAGAAGCAAGACTTATCCCGGTTGTCAAGTTAAGTGAGTTCCCGACTCGATATGGAGCAGGAAGTTTAAAGAAAGTTTGACAAAGTAGTACTAACCCCACGATGTGTTAGGACTTGTCCTGGTAAAGTCCTGACTTTATGTGAGAAGTGGGATGATTGAATGGTTGAGAATTAAGATGAAAGAAAGGTGTTGAAATGTACGAAGGGGCGACGTACATTGCCAAGATAAGCTAAGTTGCTAGTGTCAAGTTGAGAACACTTACTTATGGTGACATCATCGATGAGCGAAAGGATGCTCACGGGTACAACTACTCGAACGGATATTGGATGCAAGTCGTGAAGCAAAAGATTAAGGAAGCTCGATTGAGGATGAAAGAACCTCGCCTATAGATCCGACAAAGTAAATATGACTCGAGAAAAAGAAGGTATTGACTAGAGTTAGCCTTTAGGCTGGCCATGTTCGAGAAAAAAAATCATGGCATCGTACGGTTGGAGAAATACAACCATGACACACGGTTGGTGGGACAGCGAATGATGGAATGGATTTTGGGTAGTGGTTGGAAAAGCTGAAACTGAAAGAGAAAGAGAGTGATATAAGGAGAGAGAGACTAAGCACGACGCTTACCGATGGTACTCGATGCTGCGGATGGAAGCAAGCAATGGACAGTGGCAAAAGGCAATCATGCAGTTGAGGGATGACAATAGTGGTTGGGCAATGGAGGCTGGTGGGCAAGTGTAAGAGATGAGTTGAAGAGAGAATTTTTTTCCTTAACTAATGGGGTTGACGACTGCAACTTAAAAGGGAAAGGGGAAAAAACCTTAATTGAAAATATATAATATTTATATATTTCTCTTCTTAAAATTAAATCCTCAATTTTTCATAGATTTAGCTCCAAAATTCCAAATCTTTTATTAATTAAAGTCAAATTAACCCATAAATATTTTCAATTATCTCAATTTGACTCAAAATTCCAAAATCAACGGAGAAACTAAAACTCATTCATTTGAGATAATTAACTTAAGTTTACTTGAAACTTGTTTTGTTACATACGTACAAAGAGGAGGAGAAACCAATGGAGAAAGAGACCAAATGGAGATGGAGGTTGTAGTTGCTTTTTCACCGAAAGAGGAAGACAAAAAGGATCGGGTCGAGTAGCTGCACATTCACAAAGGTTAGAGAGAGATGGAATGAACCTAAACTAAGACTTACTGTTTCAATTATTTTCATAGTCATAATTAATTTATAATTTATTAGAATATACTTATTTTAAATTTATATGATTAATTGGAATTTCAACTAATTTCCTTTAATTTTAATTATTTGATAAAAGTATAAGGAAAATAATTGTTGTAAAAAAATTGAATCATCAATTGGTGACACGAAAAAACTGTCATAGTCGAAAAATATGAGTTTTCGTCTTTTCCTGCCAAAATCGCACATTTTTTATTTTTCTATATTTAATGACTGTTTTTTAAGTCATTAATTAATGATGTTGGAATGCCTTGAATTTTTTTATTGGCGCTTTGAACAACAAAGTACGGGAGTCTCACTATATTCAGAAATTGATTTTTCATTTTCCTATATTTAATGACCGTTAGGAATCTCTTGACAAAAATCGGACTTAGAAATTAGTTAAACGGCCTAAGGAGAGAAAAATTGTCACTTGTAAATGGGTCTTCAAGAAAAAGGAGTGAATATCACCTTCAGAGGGCATTAAATATAAAACTCGAGTCATTGTTAGAGGATTCATACAGAGGAAAGAAGTTGGTTATAATGAAATCTTCTCACCAATAGTCAGACATACTTCTATAAGGATGTTACTAGTTATAATAGCACATCAAAATTTGGAACTTGAGCAACTAGATGTGAAGACAACTTTCTTATATGGAGAGTTGAAGGAAGAGATTTATATGACCCAACTAGATGGATTCCAATGTCCAGTAAAGAAGATTATGTTTGCAAGTTGAAGAATTTTTTGTATGAGTTAAAGCAGTCTCCAAGGCAATGGTACAAATGATTTGACAGCTATATGGTTGGACTTGACTATAACAGGAGTTCGTATGATTGTTGTGTATATCACAACAAAGCTGATGATAGTTCGAATATCTACTTTTATATGTAGATATGCTCATAGCTACAAAATCCAAGTCTGACATTTTGAAATTGAAGAATCTTCTCAGTGCTGAGTTTGATATGAAGGATTTGGGTGTTGCTCAGAAAATTTTGGGTATAGAGATTTATATGGACAAAGATAAGAATAAGCTCTTCTTATCACAAAAAGGCTATATTCTGAAAATATTGTCCAGGTTTGGTATGTCATCAACTAAGCCTATAGATATTCCTAGTGCTGCAAATACTCGTTTGTCATCTGTGCTTTCACCACAGTCTGAAGCTGAGAAAGAGTACATGTCTCGAGTTCCTTATGCTAGTGTAGTGGGAAGTTTGATATATACTATGGTCTGTATTAGGCCTGATTTTGTCCATGTTGTTAGTGTTGTCAGTAAGTTAATTGGTTAACCTGGGAAGGAGCATTGACAAGCTGTTAAGAGGATTTTTTGTTACCTTAGAGGTACGTCTGATGTCGGTCTCATTTATAGGAATAACATAAAGTGTTTGGTGACCAATTATTCTGATTTTTACTATGCTGGAGATGTTGACAGTGTTGGAAATGTCCTAAACTCGCAGTTCGTAAATGTTGTTAGAATATTTTATTTATCAATAAAAATATTGTTGAGTATTTTATTCAATAAATTATTATTGATATTGCATTCTTTTATGAAAATCCAATAAACAAATCCCATGGCTATAATATGAATACTTTAACTTTATGTGGCGACATAAAAGATGATCAAGCTTTATTATGTAGCCAAAAATGATCTATAAGTATATGGATGAGATTAGATACCTCATCCTGATGACATTATTGGATACGACCCATTTTGGATACTCATACAAATGATGTGATCCAAAAATCATTCATGTGGAAACATGTGAATGGAGGATCCTGTGCGATGAGTTTGCATAAGACCGGACCTCGAAATAGTCAATTTTCTTTATAACAATCGTTTACTGATAAAACTGACTATTTCAAACTCAATGACATAGGGTAACTCGATCTTAATCCTAAGCTAACTATGAACTCTTATTTATTCGAAATTATTCTTTGATCTGCATAGGTGAGAGTAGTCCAACAACACTGCTCAATAAGCCTCTATTTTGGGGATAATACTAGATAGATAGCTGGAGACATAGCCTTGCAATATAAAATTCACTCCTACCCAACTTAGGGTTAGCAGATAGGTTGTTCTCTTAAGCGCGGATGCCTAGTCTTGAACAACGGCCCCTGCCCTCTCTTGAAAGATAGGGTTATGGTTTATAAGTTGAGCTATAAATCATTGTTCAATGGAGGATCAGTGGGAGCTTAAGGAACAAGATGTATTTACAGGGGTAAAATGGTAACTTTTGACCCAGCTGTAAATACGAACGACCCGTGAAGGATTGACTTACCGATTATGGTTAAAATGGACATAAATATATCTACAGTGAGAAGAGTGCAACTATCGAGCTATAGTGGAATGTCTTGGTAGTTAACAAATAGTGATTAATTCAGTTTAAAGAGTTTAACCTAATTAATTGCAAAGCGTTGGAGCTCATGATTTGTAGGTCCATAAGGTTCCTCTACTGGCTCGTAATTTGAATTAGTAAATTGAGTAAATTTGATCAGACTCGAAATTAGGGTATGGAATTTGAAATGTCCAAATTCGATTAGGTCTATTAATTGTATTCGATACAATTGAAATGTTTGATTTTATCAAAATTAAACAAAATGGAAGAATGGATTAATGTTTAAATCATGATTTAAATATTAATTATTTGAAATTAAATTCATTATAGTGAAATTGGTGTTTTATTAATTTAATATTAGATATTAAATTAACAAAATTAATTTAAAGTTTTAATTAATTAGTTTTATCTAAAAATTAATTAATTGACTTAATTTTATAAGACTAATAAACAAATAAATTAGTTTATTTATTAAATTTATTTTAGTAACCAATTTTGAAAATATTTTTTGAAAAAAAAAATTCAAAAGTTGGAAATCTCCACTATGGGTGCAAGCATCTTATTCATCCAATTCCACTCAATTCATGAAGAAGAAGCTGGCCTTCATGCAAGCTTTGAGATTGCATGATGAAAGCTTTATAAATTAAAGTATTAGGCTCATCATTAGCCATGCATTCGGAATTTCTACAAGAATTCTGCAGAATTTGAAACCCTTAACAAACTATCTTCAGTCCTATCAAAACTAGCTCAATTTAATGTTACCACCACACAATCCTTGTAAGAGAATAGTAGAGAAGATCTTTGTGGTGATCTACTTGTAGATTGAAGCATTTTTTCATGGAGCTCTGCTAGTTTTGAAGAAGATTCATCAAAGGTATTATGTTCAGCAAACCCTCTTATGAAATAGTTTCTCTAAAGTATGTTTCAAACTCAAATTAAGTGTAATTAGAGTGCTTATTGATTCTGATTCTCCACTGCATGTTAGTTTACTCCATCAGACAGTATGAAGTCTATGACTGGCTATGTGTTCACTCTGGGTGGTTCTGTTGTTAGCTGGAAGGCAACCTTACAGCCTACAGTTACTTTGTCTATTAATGAAGCAGAGTACGTGACTTTGATAGAAGCTGCTAAAGAGGGAATATGGCTGAGGGGGTTAGCTGGTGATCTTGGTTTACATCATGGCCAAGCTATAGTATATTGTGATAGTTTGAGTGCAATATGCCTAGCCAAGGATCATGTTCATCATGAGAGAACTAAGCAAATCGATATAAGATATCACTTATTAAGAGGTGAATAGAGAGTTAAAATGATGAAAATTGGTACTGCTGATAACCCTGCTGATATGTTCACCAAACCGATTCCATAAGGTAAGTTCCAACATTGTTTGGACTTGCTAAATGTTTTGAATTGTTAGTGGTCCCCTTTGTGGGACACTTTGAGACATGAGGGAGAAGTCTAGGTACGTCTGGCAATGTTGATTTATGTTACATCTGGTATATCTTTTATCTGGAAGAGAATTCAAGTCAAAGTGGAGATTTGTTCAAATTCCTTGAATTTGTTTGTTGGTGCTTCGAACAATCAAATACAGGGGTCTCGTTAGACGTAGCTAACACACTGTTAGTGAACCACGTATATCTGTGTGTTGATTTTTTTTACGTTTTTTGTATTCTTTAATTGCCAATTACGTAACAAATGACACGAAAAAAACTTTTATAAATTTTGGAAAATCCAAAAAAACTCCATTTTCCCCTGCCAAAAATGCATATTTTTTGCTTTAATGGCTTGTTTTTCAGTCATAAATTTGTGACACAAAAAATTGTAAGAAATTTCGAAAAAACCAAAAACTCTGTTTTTTCCACCAAATGTTGGGTTGTATGTCCTAAAACTCGTAGTTTTGTAAATAGTAAACATATAGAAAGTTTATTCAGACAAGTGTTGTTGGTTTTTTAATAACTCTAAATCCAATAAACTACGAATCCTTGACTATTGTCATGAATACTTGGACTTTATGTGGAGACATAAACTTGATCAAGTTTGAGTAAAATAGCCTAAATCGTCTATAGTACTTGGATTAGGTTGGGTACCTATTTCTGGAGATATTATTGAATACGACCCGTTTTATAATTGTTACAAATGTTGTAAAGTGTCATAAATGATGTGATCGGTCCGTTCATGTAGAGACATGTGAGCGGGAGTGGTCTACATGATGAGATTGTGTAAGACAGACCACAAAATAATCACTGTTACGTATTAACACCGTTTACTGTTAACACTGATTAATTTCACTTTTTGATGACCTAGATAACTTGATCTGAATCCTGAACTGTCTATGAACTCCTATTTATTTGCGATTGTCCCTTGATCTGCATAGGTGAGGGTAAGCCCAATGTCACTGCTCAATATGCCTCCCATTTCAAGGATAAGACCGAGTAGATGGTTGGAGACATAGAATTTGCAAGATGGAATTCACTCCTACCCATTTTAGGGATAGTAGAAAGGTTGTTCCCTTAAGAGCTGATCCCGGGTCTTGAACAAGGGGCCCTATCCTCTCGTTGGCCTGAGATGGAATGGATTTAGTGATTATGATCCTAAATCAATTGTTCATTTGAGGGATAGTGGTACTTAACGAGAAAAGATGTAACTCAGAGGTATTTCGGTATTTGATCTAGCTGAGGTTATGAACAACCTGTGAAGGATCAACTTATTGATGACGGTTATATCAAATGGACACATAATATCTACAGTGAGCGGAGTGCAATTATAGGCTATAGTAGACAGTCCTGTTAGTTAATCAATGTTGATTAATTAGGTTAAAGAGTTTGACCGGTTAGTTTCGAATCGTTAGAGCCCATGATTTGTAGGTCCATCGGGTCTCCTTGCTAGCTCAATACGGACAAAATTGAAGAATTAGGTGAAGTAAGAATTTGAAATGTTCAAATTCGGGTTTTAGGGAAAATTGTATTTTATATGAGATATAATTTAGGGTTATTTTTAAATATAGAAAAATAAACCAAAATATTTACAAAATATGACAAAATTTTAGAACTATCAATGATAGACACTGATAGACTTTTATCAGTGTCTATCAGCGTCTATCATTGATAATTTGAAATGTTTACTATATCTTGTAAATATTTTCAACAGTTTTACCATTTGAAATAATTTTTCTATAGTTTACAATTAAATAATTAATTTATTAGATATTTATTTTTTAGAGTATACTTGATCATTAGCATGAAAGTGTTTTCTAAAACTTGATTAATGTGATTAATCAAAGCTAGGTGTCAAAAATAATTTAATATGTGATATTAAATTTGTTTATTTTATTTAATTGAAAATTTTTAATTAAATAATTTCCAAAATTTGAAAATTGTATTTCATTTTTTAATAAAAAATTAGTTAGTGGAAAAATCCAATTGTTGGATTTTTTTGGATTTTTCCACTAACTAAGTGGACTTTGAAGTGACATTTCCCAAGCTTGACACCTAGAGATCACATGCTAGTGGAGTTTGAGGAGGAAGACATGCAAAATGAGATTTTGCATGTGTTTTCTCTACAAAAGGCTTTGTTTTTTAAATTTGCAAGACTAATGCTTCCTTTAGTTCTAATTTTTTTCTTCCACCATAAATTTTCTTTACTCTCATTCTTTCTATAGTGAAATTCCCTTATTTTCACTAACATAACGGTCCCACAGCCGTATTCTTCAATCGGAGAATACTGGGATTTACCGTTGGTGGTGTCAATCGAGCTCGGGAGAGGAAGATTGTGTTGGGTTGGAGTCTTCAAAGGTTATATTTTCTATCCCTTTTGCATGTTTATTCTTGTTTTTATTGCAATTAGAATGTTGTCGATTTCATCGCTTTTGTTGTGCATGCGTTCTTTATGTTCCATCATAAAAAAACATGTGAAATGTGCTTTTATGATTGTTTTTTCACTCTCCCCTCTATATGTGCTACTATTCATGTGTCATGGATTGTATATCTTGTTGTAGTGCTTAGAGATAGACGATTTTTCCTCTTTTAACTTATTTTGTTTCTACTAAAGAGAAACCATTGTGTTTTTTGGATTATATGTAAGTACTCAATTCATATAATATTGTGGGAGGTTTATAAAATGATTTTGATGGCCTTTTCTTATGCGACTAAAAGTACTGTTAAAGAGAAACCATAGTGTTTTCCATTATTGCTATGAAATGTTTCCCTGGTATAATAATCACACAATAAAAAATAACTTTCTATAGCATTTTTATAGTGTTGGAAAAATACTATGAAAAATTTGGGATTTCCAATAACATCACCTATAACAATATTTAAAACGCAATATAGAAAGTCAATGATAGTGTCCTTTTAACGCTATCATAAAGGATATTTGTTGTAGCCGTTCCCTCACCTTCAAAATACATATCTATTATATGAACCATTTCCCTTTATCATTTCTCTTTCAATTTTTTTTAGTAGTTCACCACAGTGATGAAGGCCAACTTTGTGAAACCAAATTTCAAGACAAGACCCCTATGAGGAAGTTAACTAGGTGGTTTACATTACTTCTATATTAGGGTCATGTTTATTCTACCGAAAAACGTAATAAATCAATGACAATGTGAAAAGTGGGCTCCATTTAATTACTTTTAATGTTGTTTACTTATGTTCTACATCCGTACTGACACATGAGACCAACTTCCAAATTTGTAACTAAAAAATACAAATTGATTGATAAGCGGAGCGTGCTAAATCTAATTACGTCTGGAAATTATACGTCGTATCGTTATCATTATGGTTACCATTATTGTTACTATTCCAAAGGAAAAGTTATGAATTTTAACACCTTTATTATTACCATTATCATTACTGTTAATATTTGACCCTTAGAGGTAGCGCTAACGGTCACGATAACACTAAATGTGACATAATTCATAATTTTAAATAAACATGATCAAAAGCAATCAATTATATTTGCAATTTGGACTCATTATAATTGATCCACCAATGGAATTCCATTATGATTACACCAATTCTCATTCCAATTTAGTAAACGTGGCCTAGATGTAATAACAACTGTGAATATTGATCGATAATAACGAAGTTATGGAAGTATCTAGAACATGTTTCTCTAGATTTTTGTTGTAACTGTTCACTTAGGGCTTTCCTTGATTCTATTTATTACAATAGACTTAGTTTGCATGTTGATTTTTACTAACTTCCAAATTGAATCTTTAAAAATTGTTGTTCCTCTTTACATCCCAAAATTCTACATGAACATAACCCTCAAAATTTAAGTCGAAAAAACCCTAAATTCATTTAATATGAGTAAATGTATATATTGACAACATGTAGTTGGCAGTGACGGATAGTATATTTTATTAATGGATAATGAATGGTAATCAAATTTGGAAAATCATCGAAAAAAGTTTGATTTTTCTTAAGTTAAAGAGGTGCTTTTAGACTACCAACACAAGAGGACATAAACAATAATAACCCAAAGAGAACGATGTTAAAAATAAAACAAAGACAAAGTGTTAGAAGAAGGGGAAGAGCACACACACTCTTTAGAAGCTTTCGTAATATAATGCACGAATACTACCTAACAAAATGGCTCATTGAAATGGTATGAACCATAACAACACCAACTGTTTGAGACCTAAACAAAACTTCATCTTCTTTGGTAACTTCATCCCTTACCATTTTGCACCCATTTCCCTCCTTTGAAATATTCCCTTGTATATATATATATAGACTGATGAAACAGCCTACCAAGTTCAAGATTTTTTTTTTAAATTTATTTTTAAACAAATACTTGAATCGTCAAACACATGGAGAGGTTCAAAATTGCATTCTCATTAGCCACTTTGTGTGTTCTAGCTCTAATCCCAAAGATGGAGGGGCAAGGAGGATGGGCGCACCCACCGCCGCTGTTGCCTCCACGCCCACTTTGTTCTTCACAATTTGCACTAGCAAGCTACGCATGTGCGAGGCTGCCAGTGAACCCAGAGCCCATCCCAATTCCTCCGCCTCCGTCACCGGATGCAGAAGAAGCCCACGGGCACAGGCACGGGCACGGGCACGGGCATCAGCATCACCGTGGGCACCACCACCACAGCCAGTCACCGGCGGCAGAGGAATGTTGCCGATGGGCCAGGCAAGTGGATAGCGAGTGCGTGTGTGAAGCATTAGTTCATTTGGCTAACTTCTTGGTGCGACCTTCGCATGCGTTTACCGTGGCTATAACTGACGACTGCGTTGTCACCTACTCTTGCAATGGACGACTCAGGATTTGATCGTTGCCTCTTCGTAATTTCCGACAACTACCCCACTCACATTTAATAAATTTTTATTTTTATTTTTATTTCTATTTCTAATTTCTTCAGTGAAATCAAGAACCCCATCTACTCTAATATTATGCAAATTAGTTTATACCAAAACTGTGGCACTTCGACTTAAATTTAGGTCATGTTTTCTATATTATCTTAATATAATTTTATTTATTATATTTAGCTTTCTTTCATTAGATATGTAATCGTATTAGTAGATGGTGCTATGATATTTTGATATATTGTGTTTTGTGTATTGGTAAAGTTGAATCGATCGATCATTTATTTTTTGAATGTCATTTAATAATGCTATTTCTCATAGAATATTGCATCGGGATACGAAACTTGACTGGATTTATCATTTTAGCACTAGTAATAGACTAAAGTGTCAAGTTTGTAGACTTGCTCGTTGTACTATTATTTATCATGTTTAGTGTGAGCGTATTATGCATTTCTATTGGTACTACTTTGTGTTCTCCCCAATTGATTAATCAGGTTCAAACTGTTCTTTCTAAGATTTTTATTTACTGTTCTATGTGACTTGGAGCTTCTCTTGCGGATACCTAAATCACTTTTTCTCCTTGAGATCTTTTCCTTGAGTTATTTGTGCATTATTTTTATGTTTAGTTGATTTTAGTTTCTATTAATTTCCTTGTTATTATTGTCTTTTGAATGTGTCTTGATCGCCAGTCCAGCTGTGAGGTTTCTTTTTTTTTTTTTTAATTTGTTGTCTTTGAAAAAAAATTATTAAACTTCTTTTTTTGTTATGAAAATATCATTCATGTAACAAATGAGATAGTTATTTTTTTTATTATTATTATTAAGCATGAAAGGGGCTTAAAATTGATATAATATTGTCTTTTTATAACTAATTTTCAAGTATGGAATGTTAGACTCCTAATTTGGTATGGGTATTAAATATTCTTTCATAATTTTATTATTTTTTTCTAATCGGTTTCAATACCCATTTTTTTCCTTTCATTTCATTTAGGTTTTACCCATTTTGTCCTTGAATTTCAATTTCTGCGTATTTTTACTCTTACAGTTGGTGTACTTTTGCTTTCATTTATGCAAACTAGTAAGACACAGTGGATGCACATGGTTTAAAATATTTATAATATTTATAATGTTTTTGATTTAATAATGATTATATATTTTTAAACAAAGATTAAAATTATGAAAATCAAATATATCTATTTCTTCTTCATTTAAATAAAAATATAAATAACAAAATTGTCGTAGAAAATTTTGAGATATAATTTTTAATGTAAAAATAAGATTTTTGAATGAATACACTTGTAAATGAGTTTAAATTTTAAATATTTGACATGAATAAAAATAAAGAAAGAGAAAGTGATTATAAATAGATGGGACTAATAGAATTAAAATACATGTGGTATAATTGAAATGAAATTGATAAGAAAAATAGATAAAACAAGATAACTTATTATTTAATCTTATTTGTTTATATTAGTCACATATCTTTCTATGTTCTCTATATTTCTTTTATATATATATATATATATAAAATGTGACTTATATATATAAATTGAATTGGGTATATGATCACATTGAGAAGAAAATTAGGATTAGTAATAAAGTAGAACTTCCTATTGTGTGCATTTCTATTTCACTTCAAAGCCATCTAAATGCATTGCTAAGTTTTGGACAAATTCTATTTTAAGAAAAATTTCACCAAAAATATGACAAAATTTATAATCTTGTAAATGTGAGAACTGTCAGTAGACTTGATGCCTTGAACTGTCAGCTGTTCTATAGTAAACTAAGACAATTGAAGTCACATAATTTCTCATTATGACAAAGTTTGTTCTCATAACTATTTATTTTGGCATTGAACACCACTTGATCTCATGTGTGTTTTAAAGAAATCACCTTAAAATTCTCATTGCAACGACCCCTTCACACTCGTATAGGTAATTCCTATAAAAAACATCATATATGTTCTTTTCATAAATAATTATTCAACAACTTATAGAAATCATTAAAAGCACAATGCTTAGCCTAAAACCACATTTGCACTATCTCATCATCTTTAGAATGGGTAAGAAAAAACAATCAATGCAGCGCTCACTAAGTTATCTAGAGGTCGATTTTCTAGTTGAGCCTAGATCTTGGAATCTCCAGTCAACTAAATTGGGTTACCTCTCTAGTTAACTTTTTAAAACTAAAGGCTTTAGTCTCATTCTTCTTGATGAACTTTGAACCAAATCTCCAATTAGGCCTTTTACAAGTGCATCTGCAATATTATTTTCTGAACTTACAAAGTCAATTGTGATAATTCCACTAGAAAGTAGTTGTCTGATTATATTAAGTCTTCGTCATATATGTTGAGACTTAAAGAGCTATACCAAAATTTTATATACAACTTAAACATATCCCATAATTGTTATCCAATATTCTAAAACTTGGATTATTATATTAGAATAACCATTTTTCTCAAATACCCCACAATAATATAATGTTTTAAGAAGGTTTCAACCTTTCCATTATTCAGAAGGAATTTTCTATGTTCTCATATATAAAATTTCATATAGAATATAATTAACCTTCAACCACGGGGAGATATATTCATGAAATGTGTCTTATCCCAATTTCGGAATCAATCATTTTATAGATCATAAATTTTTTTACTTTAAATTTCATTGCTATGACAACTTCTGTCTTATATATATTATTTTTCTCTAATGATTTTCATAGCTTTTTGTCAAATCTATCACTATACACATTATATAGTGTGGTATCTAGTCCACTCAAAATGTGGATCTTGCATAAATATTTTGCATATATTTCTATTCCTCAAGTGCAAACAACTTTTCTTCGTTGGTTTCTCCTTCAACATTACAATGATATTTTTTTTCTCCAAAAAGCTTGTCATATTTCAAGTTGTGGTGGAGAATTGAATTTATCATCATTTGAGATCACTACAATTAAATTTCTCACACCACCACAATATGGTACAACAATTTCGTATCATTGATGCCATCACTAGAAGAAATAATGTATACGATAGCTAACGAAAAAAAGGCTATGATAGACATTTTCACTACAAGAAAATATATTTTTAGCGATAAATTTTTAGTACCACAAGCCATTTTTGTTGGAAAAAGGCGACTTATAGCAACATGTTAAAGATATGTCACAAAATATCATTATTAGCAACGTATTTTTAATCCACGTCACTAAAAGAATTTGTAACATGTCAATTAATGCTATTCACACGAGGCTTCCTGAGAAACATATTTCGTGGAGTTGAACATGAGTTGATGTTGGTGTTGATTTGATTTGATGTCATGTGGTTTGATCTCTAGTACTTGATCCATTGATTATCTCTCAGCTGAATGGATGTGCTTGATTTGAAGAAGAAAAGCACCAAAGATTCTTGAAGTAGCAATCTTTGAAGAAGAAAAGCACCAAAGATTCTTGAAGTAGCAATCTTTGAAAAGTTTTTGTCTTCAAGGGTTTCTGTCTTCTAAGAGTGCATGATGAATTCTCTCTGGGTTCTTTGAATGTAGAATTGCTAATCCCTTATGAATGAAGAGGACTTCTCTATTTATAGAGTTCTCAGGTGAGCCTCATGAACTTGGGCTTGGTTGGTCCATGGGCCTGACCTTTGAGTCCAATTAGTTAGACTTGGGCTTGGTTGATCCATGGGTCGAGCTTTTAAACCCAATTAGTTAGTTTTGGGCTTGATTTGACATTTGGATCCAATTCAGCCTATTTGTGGACTTAGAGACTTTAACTCGATAATATTAAAGATAATATTAAATTGAACAAGTAAATTTTATCCAATTCAACGGTCATGATGAAATCACGTGGCGTCATCAAAATTTGTCTTCAACTTCAATTTGTAACACATGTCACTTCCTAGTTGGTCCCAAATTTGATGATTTTGAAATTTCGTCATTAATTTAGTGAATGATGTAGCAGTGTGGCAATTTGTGATTGGTCCAAAATTTCTCGTTCAACAAACGGCACTAAATATTAAATACTTTTAGCAACATATTAAAATGTTATTAAATATATGGCCAAATTATTTCTCCCCATTTCCCCCCTTAATATTACATTTTCCTTTTATTTTAGTTTTTTACTTTCACTTCCCCCATTTCCTCCTTAATTTTCCTTTACCTTTATGTTTTGCCTCTCAAGAAGCCCTCCACACGAACGGCGCTCAAGAAGGATGCTCCCTCCTCATGAACCGTGCTGAAGCTCTCGAGCGCTCCCTCCCGCCAACGTCGACCACTCCAAGCGAACGCCAACACTTCTCCACTCGAACGCTGACCTCTTCTCCCAAATTTCAGCCACTCCACCGCTTGCCTATGATTTCACTACTCCCAAATGCCGACCTTCGTGGATTGGACGTGAGTGCTATTTTCACTGCTCCCGAACGCCAATTTCACTGTTAGGTGGCCAAGTCTTTAAAGGTATGAATCTTATTCAATCTCTCTATCTTTACTTTACCCTTATTACTTCTCAATAGACATTTATTCAAAGAAGAAGATTATGAGATGATGTTGCTCTTAGTTTATTGTTTGTTTCTTCAAGTCAAGTGTTTTCAATTTGACTTAATTTGACATAAAAGAATTAAGTTAAAATTTTGGGGGAAAATGAGAGAGGGAGTTTGCGGAAGAGAGAGGGAGAAAAAGAGAGATTAAGAGATAAATTGGGTAGTTGCATCCAATCTTTGAGATCTTCATGGTGGAAAAATTAGTCATGACCTTCATTTATACCACTAGAAACTGTTATGCAAAAGGAAAAAAAAAAATCACATTAGCATCTCATAATTGGGATTAAATTTCTTCCTTTAATGTGCTAAACTAGTAAACTGTGACAAAGAGTATTATAGTTTATAACTACAAAGGCTAAAACATACCAAATTCAATCTAAAAATAGAAAAAACTAATCCAAGTATGATCTTCGTGGTTGTTTATGTGCGTTTTATTTTTCTTTCTTAAGTTGATATTGGGGTGATAGGGAAGAAAGAGAGTAGAAGATATGTTGATATTTGTTTTCAAGGGTTTAAAGGTTAGGGAAAAAATTAATAATAATAAAATGAAATTCTTGAAACCCACAACCATAGAGGTTATGGCATGGAAGAGAGTGGGAGATAGTTGGAAGGTTTTAAAAATTAAATAAACAAATAAATTGAGAAGTTAAGAAAAATTTAGGAAGCCATCAAGTTGGAAGATTAAGGGTATGTTTTCAATCATAAGTATTATTTTTCCACTTAATATGACATTGACACTAATAAGATCTACCTAACTTTGATTAGTAATTTGATTGCCTATTTGCAATTTACCTAAGACTTAGATTCTAACACTTTCGATTTCTAATTTAGGTACTTCTTTTTGTACTTTTTATGGACCGTAGTTGGATAAATTTAAGAGATCAAAGGTCTAGTCAATATTCTAACAGTGTTGATAATTTTATCGAAGTTGCAAAGAATTATTTAGATGAAGAAGGAAGAATAAAATATCTTTGTTCATACTGCGTGAATACCAATTGGAATAACTTAGATGACATAGAACGTCATTTATATACATATGGCATGTCTCCAACTTGTAGCCGATGGATATTCCATGGAGATACAGTTGATCTTTCTCCATTTTTAAGAACTAAGTCAAGGTTTATAGGTGCAACATTTTCAGATTCAGTTGAAAGTAAAGAAGACAATGAAAATCTCAAAGCAAACAATAGAGATAGAGATAATATGAAAGATGAGATGCTAGAAACGATTCATGATTTACATGGTTCAAAATTTGATGAAACTAGAATAGAAACGAACGAGGAAGATGGAACAAGTGGAGTTTTTCATGAAGTAGAAGAGGAGTTATATCCAAGGTGTCTAAAGTTTACTTCGTTTAATTTCTTAGTGAAACTTATGCACGTTAAGGTACTTAATCATTGGAGTAATAAAAGTTTGCATGAGTTAACAATTAAATATATTAATTTTGAAGAAAAAACTACAAAAGTTTATTATGTTTACCGAAAAGGTCTAAAATTTAAAAAAAAAAAAAACAAAACAAAGAAATAAACAACCACAACAAATAATAAAACGAAAAGGAGTGCACTCTTCTACAAAAATAAATAAGTACACATGTAGTTGTTTTTAATTATATGTGAGTGTGATTATACCTTTTTTTTCTTTTTCCTCTCCTCTCTTTGCTGCCCAAGTTTGCCCATTTTATTCTCTTTTCTCTTTAAGAAAACAATTTAAAAATATATATAAAATAAAATAACACACAACTATAAGAATAAAAGATATAAACAATTAAAATTGAGGATATAATATTTATTTATTTTAAAATGAATAACAAAGTAGGAAGATAAAGATTCTCTTCGATTTCTCATAACCCTTTTATATTAGTATATAATTATATTAAAATAATAAAAAAAAACAGTAGAAATTTATTTTAATACCCCAACCCTACGTATGTTATCAATTCAAACTATAAACCATAGTATTAAAATTTCTTTTGTACTCTATTTCGTAGTTAACTATGTACTATTTGTTTTCTTTTGTTTTTTTGTTAATCATTATCTAGTGTAATCTTGATACGTCTATCTTCCGTATTTTAGATCTTTGTATCTATGCTTCCTTATATTAGTCGTCTTCAATTTTGATTGAATAATATACAGAAAATGTCTCATCAAGTCTTTTCATTTTTTTAATTTTTTTAATTAACATCCTTTATTCTCTTCCTTAAAAGAAAAAGTTTAGAGAGAATAGATTCACCAATTTTCATTATGAATGGAAGATCCCTAAAGAATTCTCGTAGAAACTTCACGTCTAGTTAGAGTCTTCAATGGCGGTGGCAACAAAAATCTACTAAAAAAACGAAGTACCATCTTGAAATGGAGAATGAAAACTTCAATACTATCATTCTAAATTCTTTCTATCATAGAACACATTTTGAAAATGGATAAAGGGCCAAATAATAACAAAAAAGTTTGTATTTAATTATATTATGAAAAATTGGTAATTACAATGTATATCTATAAAATTTATAGTTATAATGTGAAGGGATGTGCCTATATCAAATTTAGTAACAATGTGAAGTGATGCATCCAGTCGAAAAGATGTGATATCTTTTTCTAAGAAATGTATTCGTCTAAGAAATTATTATAAACATTATGAAGGATTGTGAGAGTAAAATAAGAATTCTCAACGCTTTAGAGGTAAAAAGAAAGAGAAAGATTCTCCTCTTATTGCCCCAGTTTAATATAGTTATTTGATATTTCAATTTCTATATAATTTTTTCACTTCTGAATTTTTTTTTTTTCACATTTAAGTTTTTACTGAACATGTATTTTTCGTTTTTTGGTTTGTTAATTTTGGGAAGTAAAAAATGAATGTCCTTCATTTTTCTTTTTTTGTCTTTTTCTTTGTCCTTTTGTTACTATTTTACCAATGCTGTGTCGTTTAGTCTCTTTTTTATATTTAATTAGGCTTCTATTTAAGATGGTTGTAGTTTTTAAAATAATCGTTGGCAGTTGTACTTTTAAAAAGATCAGCAGTAAATGAAGTAAAATATTGTTTGGTAAATTTTAGCTTAAACTTCAAAAAGTAGATTATAATATTTGGTAAATAAATACTAAAACATTTTATTTTAGATATAGTAACTAAAATAGACTTATAATCCACTTTTTTTTAAAAGAAAATTGTAATTTGAAACTTTAAATAATTGTTTAGTATGGTAAATTTTGTTAGTTATAGATTAGTTTTAAAATATTTTGGAAAATAAATTTATTTAAAAAAATCAATATGGTATTTAAAAACAAAAAGATGCATTTAACTCAAAGTATAAAACTGAAAACCAATTATTAATTAAAACTTTTGATTTTAGGACAATCTAAAAGTTAGAGATACTATGTGAAATTAACTTATTTTTAAAAGTGATTTTAACGAATTTAATTTAAATCTATGTTACCAAATTCAGAAACCATTAAGATTTTTATAAATAGCTTTTTGACACAACTAACACAATCACAAACGTAACCTGTAACGACCTGAGTTCAGGAGGGGTACATGAATAAACCGATATCACATCCGAACGAGAGGGATCCTGAAGATATGAAAATATGATTAAGAAAGGCTTAAAAGAATTGAAAGTTACTACCTATACCAACAAGGTGCACCTTCCTTTTCGGTGGCTCAATCATAAGAACTCCAAAGTTATCCTATGTTGGGTGACCTCCTGGGAATTTTCCTAGGATGCATGTGAGTGAGGATAAAGCGTGCTGAAAGGACTCGTGTTGGTTCTCAAGGGAGGGAGGATACATAACCAGGACTCGTGTTGGTTCTCAAGGGAGGGAGGATACATAACCAGGTCGCAGGGGACGTAGAGGAATGCCGGAGCCATTAGGGACCGAATCCGAATTTCGAATAGCCTATATTATATTTCCTATATATTGTATGATGAAATATTTAATCTATTAGGATAGTTGTTCCAACGTTCAATTGCATTCATGTTTAGCTCATTGGAATTGGATCAAATGTTGGGCTAAGGACCATATTAATTTTTTTTGTACATAGTACGAATATTTGTTTTCAACTACATCTATTTAGGAAAAATATCATTTAATAATCCTAAACTTTAGGTAATATATCAATTTAGACCCTAAATTTTTGTAAGTGTATCTATTACACCCTTCATTTATTTTTTGTTTGGAAAAACCTCGTGAACTTTTATAAATGAATCAATTTATAATCTTAATCATAATTTATGATGAGATAAATTTATTGTTGGTTAGGTTGTTATATATTAACATACAAAATGAGGAAGAGGGGTGTTCAAAAAATGACCCGAAAAAACCGATCAACCCAACCCAACCCGTGTGGTTTGGGTTGAGTTCAAATAAATAAAAATTTTATGGGTTGGATTGGTTAATGGATTCACCTAATATAACCCGAACCAAACCGAATTTATTATTAACTTTAAAATATATTTTTTAATATATTTTTTTCTTACTTATNAACCAAACCGAATTTATTATTAACTTTAAAATATATTTTTTAATATATTTTTTTCTTACTTATAACATAATTATTTATACATATATTGATTTTAATTTTATTTAATTTCAATATTTTTTGAATAATTTATTTTTCAACAATTCTTAGAAGTAGTTTCTTTACAGTTTAAAAAGAAATTTTTCACTATATAAATTGAAATTGAGTTGTTAATCTTAATTCAATATATAAAAATAATTAAATTAGACTTTTACATATTTACATTTTGTTCCTTTTTAGAATAAAATTTTAAATAAATGACCCGATTAACCCGAACCAACCCAACCCAACCCAAATATTCCATGGTTGGGTTGGGTTGGGTTCATTTTTTAATAAAGATTATTTTGGTTGAAAAAATTTACAACCCGAACAATTGGGTTGGGTCTAAAAAGTCATTCAACCCAACCCAACCCAATCCAACCCATGAACACCCTTATGGATTTTGTAGACATTTGAAAACATTATTGCCTATATTTTGAATTTTTGTAGACATTATGGTCTTTCTTGTGAATTTTGGAGACTTGTTTTGTTATAATAGATTTTGAATATGTTGTTGTAGATTGTGGAATCTTATGTGTTTTCTATTGGTGATTCCAAGCTTTTTTTTCTTAAGGGAACCGATGGAACCAAACCAACCCAACTTATTTTTTATGGGTTAGTTTGGTTCGGATTCATAATTTAACAAAGGTTAGTTTGGGTTAGAAAAATACACAAGAACCATAGGATTAGACCGAAAATATCCTTAAATTCAATCCAATCCAACCCAACCCACGAACATCCCTGTCGGGAAGGAGTGAGAATATAAATTTGAGTGACAATTGACAAATGGCGAGAATGGACATTTGTGTTATTAAATCCCAGGTTGTAATTGGAATATAGATGAATAAAGTATTTTGAATGCATGGCAATTTGCAATTGGGATAAGTGCTGCTGTGCGTAAATTTAAAGTCCCCTCATGCATTCTCAATCTTCCACCTAAAAGACATCTCTTTCTTCAAAGTCAATATATGCCTACAATAGTAATATTTCAATTCTCTTCTCATCATATTGACCTAAATCAATACACCATCCTTTTAAAAAAATATATATGAAAATGAGCATCATCTTTTCCAATGTCTCCATCTACATGGTATGTGTGTATAAGAAAAGTATTTAAATACATACATACATATATATTGCAATCTAATTTAGGTCGAGTCACGATTTGCATCCTTATCGTCCTCGTCATATCTCATAACCAAAAGAAAAAAAAATTTATTGATCATGGAGTAACCTAACAAACATAATTGCAACTCAATTAGCATATAAATATTGGTGTTTGTATAAAATATGAAATTGATAGTTTTGTATAAAACATCAAATCGATAGCTCTTTCTAAATGAACATGGATATATATTATCCCTTGATTACATGTTGCATTACATAATTTAATATTTATTTTAAAAAAATTTCTTGTAACTAATAGATTCTTTTGCAAATTTGTTGAAACTAATCTAAATTTTTTTTCAAAAAAATATATTATTTAGAAATTACTTATTTTTAAAAAGTGATTTTTTTGGACAATTGTAAGTATAGCAATCAAACCCAAAGTATTTACAGATATAACAAAATCTAGATTATACTTTCAAAGTCTATCAATGATAGACCATATCAGTATAGGTCTATCGGTGATAGATTTGCTGGTAGCACTTTGCTATAATTACAATTATTTTAAAATGCTATTATATACTTAATTATTATTTTTAAAAGTGCTACCTAATATATCCACTTTTCAACTTTCTAGGATTGAATTACAAAAATCATTAAATGTCCATTCTCTCTTCTCTCTATATTCATTTATGTCTTTGTTTTTCTCTTTTCTCTCATTCTAACTTTTTTCTCGTCAACTTCAATCCACAAGTATTTTTTTTTTTTTCCTTCTGGTGATCCAACTACCACATAAAACATAACAGATTACATTAAAGAAAGAAATAAATGCAGAAATAAATTAAATTATATATTTTCTCCTTCTTGCGAATCGACTACAATAATCATCCCCTCTCTCATTTCCCGATTCCACCACAGCTTGTGTTGAAGACAATAACAACCAAGCAAAGTCAGCAGATCAATTAGCAACTCAGCTTAGAAGAGCAAGAAAGAAAATTCAAATGAAAAGATGAGGTGGAGAAATTCCAGAAGGCTCTACAAGCATAAATATGTTAGAAAGAATATTTCTCTCAATCATTTGTAATGGGACAACTGTATTAATATTATTCTTTTATTAATTTATTATTTAATATTATTTACCCTATTGCTAGGATTTCCAATGTATAAAAAGGTCAATAAGGCCTCTCGATTAATGTATGGAAGAAAGGTTGGAATTCTCTCAAATTCAAATTACTCAAAAGTTTAACTTGGTATTAGAGCTTAAAATGGCCAACGTTAGATCCTCCACAACCTCGAAAATAGCCACCAGAACCACGTTGTTTAGCAGTCCTCCACTAAACCAGTTACTCGATCAAATCACGACGATCAAACTAAACAGAGGAAATTATCTTATATGGAAGACCTTAGCAATGCCAATCCTCCATAGCTATCATTTGGAAGAGCATCTATTCGGCACAAGCCCCTGTTCACTGGCATATGTTGAATCGATAGTGGGAAACACCATCATCGATGACAGCAGAGATGTCGCAAATGTCAAAAATACTAAATCTGCTGCCAGTAGTGGTGCATCAAGCTCAAGGACAACTATGATCGTCAATCCCCAGTATGAAGCATGGATTACCACTGATTAACTTCTGCTCGAATGGCTCTAAAACTCCATGACATCGAAAGTTGCAATCCAACTCATAGGTCATGAGAATTCCAAGGGACTATAGGAAGCAATTCAAGCTCTGTATGGCATTCAATCTAGAGTTGAGGAAGACTATCTTCGTCGAGTGTTCCAACAGACAGGAAAAGGTAATATGAAAATGAGTGAATATCTTAATCTAATGAAATCTCATGCTGACAATTTAGGCCAAGCAAGAAGCCCTATTAGCAATCGGTCATTAGTATCATAAGTTATGTTGGGATTGAATGAAGAATACAACCATGTAGTTGTTGGAATCCAAGGTAAGGGTGACATGTCTTGGCTGAATATACAGGCTAATCTACTTTCATTTGAAAAGAGGTTAGAACATCAAAACACCCAAAAAAATATCAAGTGAATTCAGTCATAATACCACTGTGAACGTTGTCTACAACAAGAACTCGAGTGAGAATAAATATATATTCACTCAGAACAACAATTAACAATGTTTTAATTGGAACAGAGGAGGCGAAAATAGAAACAGAGGTCGAGGGAGAGGTCGATACAAACCCACTTGCCAGGTATGTGGAAAAATTGGACACACTGCTGAAATTTGTTATAACAGGTACAAGAAGGACTTATGTCCTAATCAGAACCAAGCCAAACACAATGGAAATTCAAACACCTCTGGACAAAACTCATATGGAAATCAAAATTGTGTTGCATTTATGTCGACACAAGCCAATTATCCCTTACTTGTAAATGTTGAAATAGTAGGTGACCCCAACTGGTATGTTGACAGTGGGGCCACAAACCATGTCATTGGTGTTGGGTTTTATGTCCTAAAACTCGTGGTTTGTAAAACAATGGAACTTATTCTGAAAAATTCAATAATTGTGTTATTAAATAGATGTATTGCTTATGAGAAATCTAATAAACCTAAAAGTCCCTTGACTATTGGATGAGTACTTGAACTTTATGTGGAGATATACAAATGGATCGGGTTCAAGTAAGTAATCAAAATGATCTATAGTATATGAATAAGATTGGGTACCTTATTATGGTAACACTATTGGATGCGGCCTGCTCTGTAGTTATTACAAAGAGTTGTAAAGTGCTACAAACGAAGTGATCCTAATTCGTTCATGTTGAAACATGAGGAGTGGAGGTTTCCTTGTGCAAAAAGGTTTGTACAAAATTGGACCATGAAATTAGTCACTCTTACTTTATAACGTTGTTTACTGTTTAAGACTGACTATTTCAAAGCATGACCTAGGTAACTTGACCTTAATCCTGAGCTAACTATGAACTCCTATTTATTTGGAATTATACTTAGATTTGCATAGGTGAGGGTTGGCTCAATAGCGCTGACTCAATAACCTCCCATTTCAGGGGTAAGATTGGATAGATAGCTGGGGACATATGGTGCAAGACGGAATTCATTTCTACCCGCTTGTAGGGATAGTAGAGAGGTTGTTCCCTTACAGCTGATTCTGGGTCTTGAACAAGAGGCCCCGCCTCCCATTGGCTCAAGAGGGACTCGGTTTTATTGATTGGATCACAAAACAATTGTTCATTAGGGGATCGGTGGGGACATAAGGAACAAGAGGTAATTTCGGGGGGTAAAATAGAGATTCGATCCAACCGTTATTACGAACAACCTGTGAATAGTTGACTTACTAATCATGGTTATATCGAGTGGACATAATATATCTATAGTGAGGAGGAGTTCAATTATGAGCTTTAGTACAGTGACCCTTTAATTAATGAATGGGAGTTAGATTGGTCTAGTGAGTTTAGTCGATTAATCTCGGATCATTGGAGCCCATGATTTGTAGGTCCACCCCCTACTAGCTCGAAAATGGATTAGCTCTAGAGTATCGTGATAAGTTAATTTGAAACATTCAAGTTAGAATCAAACGGAATTGGAGAATACATATATATTTAAATGTGATTTAAATATATGAAGATGGAATTGTGTAAAATTAATTTATTATTGGATATTAAATTAATTAGAATTATTTAAATTATTTAAATAATTATTTATTAATTTTATTAGAAAATTAATTTATGAAATTAATTTGTAAAATTAATAATTTTTTATTTTAGAAATCAAAATTGGATTTTGGAATTAGAAATTACACAAAAAGAAAAAATGTGATTTTTCAACTTCATCTTCAAATTGCTCATAAACAACCCACCATCTTCAAACTTCATTTACTCCAAGCGTGAGCTGCATCACATGTAGCAAATCTCTTTGCATGATACTCTGCAATATATTGAAGAGATTGGAGTAATTTTGGAGCAAGGCAACTGATAGAATTTTAGTTGAAAATTCGGGTTGAAGAAGGTGTTCTTCATTGGGTTGCTGTTGTGAGCATTCTCTAAGTTTCCTTTGATTTCAGCTTATTTTGAGTCCCATAATTTAATCTAGAATACCAAGGGAATAGTAGGGAAGATCTTGTGGTGGTCTGCACAAAGATTTGGAAGAATTAGCAGCTGGAAATCAAGATTTCAACGATTCTTCAAAGGTATGTTTTGAAACCCATTATCTGTTTGAGCATGCTTTCATTTTTGTCAAAATTAATCAATTAGAGTGCTTATCGATCCTCGTCACTTCCGCTACGTGTTGCTACCATCCAGCAGTTAGAGATTATACCAAGATTGCAAATCGACTCAATACAAAGGTAATGAAATTGTAACTATAGAAAATTGAGAACGATTAAATATAGCATGTATAGGTAACTCTTGCTTGACCGATGGAAATAGTGCATTAAATCTTAATAATGTCTTATGTGTGCCGAAAATAACTAATAATTTGATCAGTGTGTCAAGATTTGCATCTGATAATAATGTTTTTATTGAATTTCATGGTGATTTTTGCCTTGTAAAGGACAAGGATTCAGGCAAAACAATCCTGAAGTGGGTGTTTAGAGATGGGTTGTACAATTTTGAAGATACAAAAGTTGGAGTAGGTGAATTGTAGAAAAGAGGGATATTAAAAAGGAAGTAGTTGCTGAAATAAATAGCAACACTGCTGCCTAAATTACATCCAACTGAAGTGCCAATGTAGTAGTGTCCAAAGCTGTTTGGCATAGGCATTTCGGACACCCATCCATTAAAGTTTTAAATTCCATAGTTAGGTTGTAATCTTCCTATTAAAGGTAATGAAGAACTGAATTTTTGTGATTCTTGTTAATTTGGTAAATCCCACTTCTACCTTATCCAAACTCCAAGTCTCATGCAAATGACAAATTTGATCTTGTTTGCACTGACCTTTGGGCCCTGCACATGTTTTATTAACAACCGAATTTCATTACTATATACTATTTCTGGATGATTATAGTAGACACATGAGGATGTACCCGTTAAAATAAAAAGTGATACACTAACAACCTTTCTACACTTTGTCAAGTTAATAGAAACACAATTCCATAAAATTGTAAAGGTCTTATAATCAGATAATGGAGGAGAATATGTCAAGGTGCATCAAATGTGCAAGACTTTGGGAATTTAGTCCTGATTTTCATGCCCATACACCTCAACCCAAAATGATAAGGTTGAACACAAATACCGATAAGTGATTGAAATGGGCCTAACCCTATTGGCTCAAACATCTATGCCTTTCTATTACTGGTGGGATGCATTCATAACCTCCACATTTCTCATAAATGTGCTTCTCTCCACTTATCTTAAAGGTAAATCCCCTATTGAAATTTGGATTCATTAAAAACTTGACTTTTTAGGCCTAAAGATGTTTGGATGTGCCTGCTTCCCATGCCTATAACCATACCAGGATCACAAATTTCAGGCGCACTCTGCTAAATGTGTATATCTCGAACCAAGATCCCAACACAAAGGATACAAGCATGTTGATACCAAAGGAAGAATCTACATAACAAGGCACGTTGTATTAATGAAGAAGAGTTTTCCTTCAAATCCGGATTTGGTGATCATAAAAACGCTCAAGCCCAAAAAACTCAAGCCCAATCAAATCCTCTACTCGAGAGCCTACACTGGCCCACTCTAGTTAACCCTACCTAACCACATTTTGTTGACCAAACTACCCCTACTCCAGTCTATAACGACCAGACTGATAGGACCATTGTTGTTCATTCCTCTCCTTCACCGATAAGCCCATCATCTCCATTCCCCAATCCTTCCAGCTCAACTTCAAATCCAATTGAATCAACCAACCCAACTTCAGGTCCTGATCCAGCTAACTATTATCCACCAACAACCCCATATGCCTCACATCCCCATATCCAGTCTCATCAAACCGATGTGTCGTTTGCGTCTCCTAACACCACTGTGCCCCATCAACCACCGATCACACAGTCAACACATTTGATGATCACCCATGTCAAAGCGGGTATTTTCAAACCTAAAGCATAGATGTCAAAGGTACATTTGACTGGTAAAAAACAGAAACAACAAGAGTGAAGGATGCTCTTAAAACTCCTCAGTAGATAAAAGCAATGGATTGTAAGTACTCTGCCCTAATTAAAAAACCATACTTGACATCGTGTTCCTCCTTTTCCCTCTTACAATGTTATTGGCAACAAGTGGATCTACATAATCAAATGTCGAGCTAATGGCTCAATCTAGCGATATAAAGCTCAATTAGTTGCAAAAGGGTTTCATCAAAACCCAGGGATTGATTTCTTTGAAACCTTCAGTTTAGTAGTCAAAGCCACGGCGATTCGTGTTGTAATAAGCATTGTCGTAACCAATGGATGGTCTTTGAGACAATTATACTTCAACAATGCTTTCCTAAACGGGAAACTTGACGAAGATGTTTGCATGGCATAACCACCAGGATATGTCCATGCTGACTTTCCAAATTATGCCTATAAACTTGACAAAGCAATCTACGGTCTCAAACAAGCTCCACATGTGTGGACAAACACCTTGAAAGATACACTGGTATAATGGGATTTCTAGAATTCTAGGTCAGATACCTCCCTATATATATTCCATTCAATGGGCAATATCCTACTTCTGCTGGTGTAGGTAGATGATGTGATACTAACAGGCAATAATACCTCATTAATGACTCGATTAATTGGTGAGCTGGACAAAACCTTTGCTCTGAAAGACTTAGGTAAGTTAAACTATTTTCTAGGTATACAAGTTCATTATTTGGGATCAAGGCTAGTACTAAATCAAGCAAAATATGTTGATGACGTGCTTGTTAAAACTAAAATAACATCGCTTAAATCTGCATCGTCACCAAGTGCAATGGGGAAATATCTATATCTCGGTGATTGCACACTATTGGATGATCTATTTTTTTATAGAAGCGCTATTGGAGCACTACAGTTCCTTACAAACACCAAACCAGATATTCTACATGATTAACCATCTAAGTCAGTTTATATAACAACCAATGGGCGTTCGTTGGCAAGCTGTGAAACGTGTATTGCGCTATGTTAATGGGACCATAAACTTTGGCCTATTCTTTCAACCAATCTCTAGTTTGGAAGTCACAGCTTATTTAGGTGCTGATTGGGCCTCCAACATTGATGACACAAAATTTGTAGTAGCTTATTGTGTGTTGTTTGGCAACAACCTTGTATCGTAGTCATCCAAAAAGCAAACAGTTGTTGCTCGATCCAACACCAAATCCGAATACTGAGCACTAGCCCATGTCGCAACTGAGGTGACTTGGCTGTTACAATTGCTAAAGGAATTAGGGGTGAATTCAGGGATCAAACCTATAATATGGTGTGATAACTTAAGTGTTTAAGCCTTGACAATCAATCCTGTTTTCCACGCCCGCACGAAACATATCAAAATAGTTGTCTATTTTGTTCGTGATCAAGTACTTTAAAGGCCTTCTTGAAGTTCGTTATGTCCCCAATGGCAAACTAGTTCGCAGATTGCCTCATTAAGGCACTCAACCACACACAGTTCTCATGCCTACGATCCAAACTCGAAATACTTGAAGTATCCACTTGTTTAAAGGGGGATGTTGAAGACAATAATTAACCAAGCAGAGGCAGCAGACCAATCAGTTGCTCAGCTGGCAGGAGCAATGAAGAAAATTCAAATTAGAAGATGAAGGGGAGAAATTTCATAAGGCTTTACAAGCATCGATGACCCATCTTAATGTATAAAAGAAATGTTGGAATTTTCTCAAATTTGAATTCCTCATAAGTTTAACTGCTTGAGCATCGATGACCCATCTTAATTAAATGCTATCGCTTTCACCTTCATTCATCAATAATCAATTACAACCATATTTGGTGGAAAGGTTGAGCAAGATTCCTTCTAGCATGTAGGTCTTGGAAAGTTGAAATAGAGAAGAAAGCAATGTCATCTAATTTGGACTAATAAGTCCAAAGTTTAAACTTTTAATCGTTTCGACTAAAAGTCGAGATCACTCAGTTACATAGTTTTATTAGTATGATTATTGTAAAGAACACAAAAGAATGTATGAAAACAGTTCGTCATATTATCTAAAACATAGAAAAGAATTTGAAGAGAAAGGGCGATTGCAGAAGTTAAACATTATACTTTACATATGTATAATGGAAATCGAAGTGAAAAGAAACTTTAAACAGCAAATATAATCATCATTTCATCTAATTCCACCATTGACCGCTGAGTAATGCAATCCTACACCATATTGTCTTTGAAGAAGTTTCATGATACATATCACCAAAGCATAACCGTGGTCAATCTTATTTCTGCCTACCCATCCAACCATAGATTGGCAATAAGAATGATGTTTATTTAACTTGTAAAGACTTGTCGCATACCCGAAGAACGGGGAGGGAGAGGAGAGAAATTTCTCCTTATTGGCTTAACAAGCACGGAGACAACGGAAATATCGTCGGTCCCACCCCTATTAAAACCTAGAAGTTATATGTTGTAATATTTAAATTGTAACTTATAGAAAGTATTGGATTGAATATTTTTACTATATTTTTCAAATGAATAATGACTATTTTCATTATAAATTTTTTTTTTTATAATGTTTTCTTTAAAATTAAAATTGTATTGGAAATCATTCATCTATTTAATATCTTGAAAATTCTATTTTTGGTCAACAATAAATTAAAATTTTATTTAAAAATAGATAAATGGAAAAATTTTCCCTTGTGAACGCCATTTTCACATAATTAAACCAAGCATTTTGGATTTTGTAGGGATGAAGACTGAAATACAGTTTACCCTTCTCATCCCTTATTCACCTTTGAACAATTTGCCATCAGTCAAACTCTCACTTTTTTTTAATAGTTGCATTCCTACTACTATTATTGTTGTTATTGTTATTATTACCTAATTAGTAGGCTACCTAAATATTGCTCATAATAATAATTAGCTTGTACGATAAAAAGAAAAGGAAAAAAAAAAAAAAAAAAAAAAAAGGGTAAGGCAAAGCTCTCTCAATCTTAGTAGATTAAATATAAAAATCAAAAGTTTTGGTTCTTGTAACAACGTATTAGAAAGACTGAAAATAATGTTACAAATTAAACAACTAATTAACTTTATCGTCGAGGATTTTTCATGTTGTGATATATATATATATATATATAATCTAAGGGGCAACAGTTGCTGCCAACGACATTCTGAACAAAGATGTAGGTTTGAGAATAATGGGTCGATCTTGAATGTGTGTTTTGGTACTCAGAAAGTGGGCCACTATCATGACACTTGGTCCAATCACGTGCTTAGCCCATGCCTCCTCTGCTTCTAATTTTGATTTCTTCTTCCTAAACACCTCTGTCGCATCCACTCTATGTATGTTCCACCCTTTCACATTTTGTAAGCGTAGGATTTTCTTCAATTGCCTACATGCCAACTTGCAGCTATTTTCTTTAATCTCCGCTATCCCTTCTTGTAGCAGCTTATTTCGTAAAACTGAATCGTAATGATTATTAGCTTGGTTTCAAATATAAATAAAATAAGTCAACTTGTAGCAAAATGTAAGTACCATTTTGCTATATTTAAAAAAATTTCCATGTATTTTTGTCATTTAAATAAAAATAATTACCTTTGGAATTAGTACATGCCCGAAAGTAACGGTCTAACTCATGCACGCCAATTGCCTTTCTAATCCCACGCGAATAATCCCCATTATTGGGATCGAACAATTCCTGGACCTCCTCCACCAGCCCACTTGCAACCATCTTGTCCACTCGGTCCGACACAAAGGAATGGAGGAGCGGCATTGCAACGTCCACCCACAGCAAGCAACATTCGTATTTGGAATGAAACGTGGAGTAGTCGTCTAGTAGAGCCTCGATGTAGGAGTTGGAGCCGCCGACTATGATGGGGATGCGGCGGCGGCGGACGATGGAGTCGGCGGCAAGGGTGGCCATGTGGCAGAATTTGGAGACGGTGACGTCGAGGTGAGGGGTGGTGGCTATGCCAAGCAAGTGATGGGGGATTCCCCGTTGGTCTTGGGGGCTGATTTTGTTGGTGACGACGTCTAGGCCTTGGTAGAGTTGCATTTTGTCGGAGTTGATTATTTCGGAGTTGGGGAAATGGGTGGCCAGATCAATGGAGAGTTTGGACTTTCCACTCCCTGTGGCTCCCATTACAACTACTACTTTTTCCTTCCCTTTCACTGGATTATCATCTCCCACTCTTCGAGGGTTTAACACTTGAACGTAATCCTGATTTATCATTCCTAAATTACTACGAATCCCTTGCTTGCTCATCAACGCTGGGATTCTCATGCCCATTATCATTGATATATCCCACTGCAACTGCAAATTATTCATTATAATATGAGCATTATTTCCCATATTTGCACAAACACAATGTTGTTTACAGGGATTCTTCAAAAAATAAAAAAAAAAATTGATTTACCAACCAATTCGTTTGCCTTGGACTGGATTATCCACTCATTAAGGTGGATGAATGGGATTGATTCATTGGTTCATCAAATCCTTAATAATTTCATCTTTAAATAATTATAAAAAAAATTAAGTTAAAAAACCATTTAGACAATAACTAGACTGTACCCAATCCCTCTCTTTTTTAATGCACAAAGAAAAAAATTTTAAAAATCATTTTTTGTGAAAAAAACAAAAATTACCATGTGTCATTCTTTTACTTGACAGCTCCTGGACTGCATAGAGATAGGTACAATCTATGTAGTACCTAAGTATGTTTCTTACCATTTTGATACCTATACTTTCAAATGTCTAATTTTAATTTAGTAGTTTCAATAAATATTAAATTTAATTCTACTACTTGTTGATGGTTTATTTTCACTCTAAATTTAGATTATATTTTTTAGAATGAAAATTATTATTATTATTATTATTATTATGTCAATTTCATAAAGATAATTGATTTTGTAGAACTATATTTAAGATGTATTAAAAATATAAAAATTAAAATTGAATATTTGAAAATACATCATCAAAATTGAACAAAGAAACTAATTTAACAAAAAATTAATTAGTAGTAACGAAGCGTCCTGACCTTAATTGTTTGGGAAAATCAGCTTGAGAGAGGTAAAGCCTTGCTTTGTTTAGTGTTTGGGGAAAGGGAAGCTGAATAAAGATATATACATAAAACGAAAAAATTGAAGATTAAATAATTAAGATCTCCAAGAGAGCGTTCACTCCTCATCAATAGTGCAATATTATTATTGTGGAAACAAATTCGCAGGTTAAATGATTGAATGGGGGCTGTGGTCTATTTATAGGGATTGGGAACTTTGTCAGCTGAGTCAGGCCTGATTGTGGATTGTCCTTTTAATAGTCAACTAAAAAGTTTTTTCTAATATTATTATTAGCATTATGACTGTTTTTTAATTTTTTTTTTTTAAAAAAAACCAACTTATTAATAAATATAACAAAATAACATTTTAAAATATGTTTATGATAAATAGTAATATTTTATTATACTTAAAAATATTTTTAACAGTCTTACAATTTATTCTTAATATTCTCATTATTATTTTTATTTTAAAAGTGAAAAATACATAGCATCTTTAATTGTGAGTGTATCCCATAACCTAAGGATATAGGACTTTAGTATGTTATGTAACATTAACTTTGTGGAATGCGACTTTGATTATTGTCTTTATATGCTTTTCTTTCTTTTTCTTTTTTTTTCGCGTCCGTTTCTAAAAGGTTTTTGTCTCTCCATTTCACATCTCCTGTAATGAGATTTTCCACAGTTTTCCATATTGGAAAAAAATACATATTTGCCCGTCTATTTTTCATTTCATTATTAAGTTTCAAAATATTTCATATTTACTAAATACTCACTTTATTTGTCTTTGATGGTAATATCTATTAATTAATTTAAAATAATTATTCAGTATAACTTTATATTTAATTTTAATAATAAACTTAGTTAACTATAATTCTTTAAATTTTTTAAATTATTCATAGACATTACCACCAAAGATGGAAAGTGATTATTTAAGTGAAAAATCAAAGTTAAAAAATGTAAATCTTGAAACTTAGGGAACAAACTGAAAAAAAAAAATTAAATCTCAATGAGAAATTTGTAACACTTTGAAACTTATGGACTAAATTGAAACCAAACTACAGACTAAATATGAAATATTTTGAAACTTAGGGATGAAAATGTATTTTTCCTTTATGTTTTTAATGTGTTATTAAGAGTAATACTTTGTTACAACCGTCTTCATGCATCGATCCCCCTCAATCCAAAGTGAAAAAATTAATTTTTTCTTAAATAGTAAAATTTACAACATGACAGATTGTGATTAGATATTTGAACGAGTTGTACAAAGATAGATGCAATCTGAACGCATCATATTTATTTATTTTTGGAATGGAATTAACATATTTGTAGGTTTCCAGCTGGGCATCAAAATGAAACTGCAATTTAAAGAATAATGAATAAAAATATATGATGCCTCATAAGGCCAGTGTAAAGCTTAAGATTAAAATTGTTCCCTAGTGTGTTGGGTTTGGTCCCCTCCCCTCTTTAAAATATATATTCTCATTAATATGATGATGCCCCAATTGTTGCATTAACTTATGATTTCTTTAGGATGGCAAAAAGTTATACATTCTGATTCCTTAGGTTCCATGTTGGGTCTTAATCTCAAGGACCAATGTTTGATCATGTTTTCGAATCTTTAAGAAACATTATCCCACACATACCTTCATTGCCAACTACATGCCAAACATAAACTTCCATCCCTATTAAACCCTTCTCCTTGCCAAAATATAGGTGGACACAAAAAGAATTATGCAAGGATAGTAGTGTCTAGTTACAAACACTCCGACGTTCAAATTATTAGGGGTGTTCAAATAACCCGACAATCCGAACAACTCAGATGACTCAACCTAAAATGTAAGAGTTGGGTTGAGTTAGTTTTATTCTTGGGTTGGGTTGGGTTGGGTTGAATTTTTCTATTTTTATCGAGTTAAGTTGGATTGTGGGTTGGCTAAGAAAAATTTGGGTTGACCCAACCCAGCTCGGATTATATATATATATATATGTTTAAAGTTTGATTCCGTTGTATTGATTAATTTTTGAATTTTTAATATTTTTCTTTTAAAATTGTTATGATATTTTTTTTATTTAAAGTTTACAATAAATATCATAAATATTTCATATTTAGCATCTTAATTTTATGAGATATTAGTTATTAGTCATGTGTTATATATAAATTTACCTATTTTTCATTAAAAATATAAAAATAAGTTATAATCCGACAATTCAACCCAACTCATCCCAATTTTTAAGGGTTGGGTTGGGTTGGGTTGAAAATTTTATTTGGGTCATTTGGGTAGCCAATCAAACCAACCTGAATTTTCGGGTTGGTCCAAAAAATACCTCAACCGAACCCAACCAAATCCATGTACACCCCTACAAATTATAATCAAGTTTTGTGAGTAACTAGAGGTAATTGACAATTGTATCCGTCTCTTGAATGTCGTACTCTACCTACTTCTACATGGTGGTTCCATAATGTAATGAAAGATTAAAAGTTTACCGACGGTCTAAAATTTCGTTAGAGTTTTTGGTAGGGGTAGTCATTCAAACTGCAAAAACTGAATCGTTTATAAAAATCGAACCGAACCGAAAACTCAATGAAACCGAAAAATTCGGTTCAATCCGGTTTGAAGAAATTTTGAAACCGAATTAATTCGGTTCGGTTCGGTTTCACTTTTGAAAATCGAATTTGAAACTGAACCGAACCGTTTTTAACTAATATATATATTTACTTATTTATTTATATATTTAAAAAAAATAATAAAATCGAACTGCTTTTAATTTAAAGAACAAAATCGAATTTAAAACCGAACCGAACCGAAACACTTTTTAATTAAAAAAGAATATAACATGAATTTTTTAAAAATGCCAAAACCGAATTTGAAACCGAACCGAACCGCATTTCTGTTCGGTTCGATTTCACATTTTAAAAGATTCGGTTCAGTTTAGCTACCAAACTGAACTATTTCCACCCCAAGTTTTTGGTATGGTTTTTTATTGTACTAGTAACGATTGTAATGAATACATAGGATTTACCCACAAAGACTTTCTCTTGGGCTCTTTTTTGTTATATATGGTCGAGCCTTGAGCCATCGATATTGTCTATAGACATTGAGCCTCTATACGTATTTATTTATGTTTCAATTACAAGCAATTTTAGAATCCATCCCTTGCTCCCACTTTGAGATTGTGAAGTATGTGTAGCATTCATTCTTTATATACATATTTCAAAATTAGTCAATAGGTAATTTAGTTATTTTATAATAGGCTTCTTTTGTTTTTGTTTTTTTTTTCTATACACCATCTTGTGCTTATATATTATTTTCAATTCAGGACTTATATGTATAACATTAAAGTATAGTGTACTTTTTTTAAAAACTAAAATTTTAATATATTTATATATAAGATATTCATTTATGCTTTTTAATCTATCAATTTTCTTTTTAATACAGTAGAGTTACATGGATATGATGAGCCTCCACTCTAATAACTATCAAAATTATTTTATCTATATTCTCTTTTATTTGAGTCCATATATACAAATATGCCTTTTTTTGTCGTAATAGCACGTATATATTATATATTTCTTAAAAAGAAAAGATTTATTCACATCAAATCTTATAGGTGGAGTGGAGATCAAGCTTCATACTTTAACGCTTTATATATATATATATATATATATATGTTATTGAATGAGACATATTTTGAGAGTAATTTTTAAAATAATCACTTTGGTTCATTACTTTGAAAAGTTATTTTGTTAAAGGAAAAAGAAAGTGATTTTTCAATTATTTGGAATAAGTTTCAAACATGAGAATCATTGGACATTGGGTGTGGAAAGCCTTGTAATAGCTTTTAGTAAAAAGAAATAAAGATTTCGTATTTGACTTGTAGGAAACCATCTCTTTAAGCTTGTCAATCATTCAAATGTTTTAAGTGAAAAAAGGGTTTTTTTTTTTTAAAAAAAAAAAAACTATGAGAGAAAAGACCTACGTATATAGTAAGTTTATAAAATATTGTAAAAATAATGGATTTATTTGTTTGTATATTGTTAAATGGGATGATTTTATTAAAGGCAAAATTCGAATAACATGTTCTCCAACATATCTTGTATTATGTCAACAACATATTTTGAGTCATACAAATACATGTTTTGTGTCGTACAGATTCTACCTGAAGATTTTTTTTTTTTGATTTGTTGATACGTGTAGTGTAAATTTGTTGTTTTACTTACTTGTCCTCAGCAACATGTTTTGCAACAGGTCATTATGTTGTTAAACATAATATTACGCCACCTTATTAGTAAGTGTCAGTATGTATTGTAGATTTTTTGGTCAGCTTTCCTATTCTTGTTGAGTACTGTTCTTCCTTCCTTGAAAATCTTTTCAAGGCTGAATCATATATATTGTGGTCTTATTTATTTATTAGGACTAGCCCCTTTATTAGCAAAGTGTGTGCATTGAGAATTTTGAGCTTAGAGATTGTCTAAACCTCAACCTTTATGTACTGTGATTAAAAAAATTCGTACCTCCCTATTGAGGGTTTGAAATGGGTTTTTGATGTTGTATCAAGGGCAGCTCAATTAAAGTTTAGAAAAAGTTTGCTTACGAAGGTGGAGGGAGTTCACACTTAGAGAGAGCCTAAGTATATTGTATCGTGGGATTTCATACAAAGCTCCGAAGAAGTTTTATTGTAGAAGTGAGGGGAGTTCAAACTTAGAAGAGCCTAAGTTGAAATTGAAGAATAAGTTGTACATGAATCGCTGAAGAGAAACTCTATAAGATAAAGTACTTCGCTGTAATGGCTAAACTCTTTAAATAGTGAAGTTTCTTTCCACTTGGCACACTGTCTCCGAATGTAGATGATATTGTACTAAATTGGGTTACTAATCTTTTTATGTTCATCTTCTCCTACTTTTTATAAAGTTTGCATTTATTAGCGTTGGCGTTTGTGAAATCGGTTAAATAGATTTACTTGTTTTTCATACATATTGTAATAAAATAAAATTGGTGTTATTTTGCTGTTCAAAGTAAGAAAAGTAAAAGAAAGAAGGAGGAAAAGGAGTCCTATGACATTAAGAAAATAGATATGCATCATTTCCTCACAATAGTATAGAATGAAGGGACATCACATGAATCCACTTTTATGAGAGAATATTGGTCTTAATCATACAATGGCACAAAAATAGACCAATATAGATACATATGGCCTTTTTTTGTTGGCACAGTCAAGATTATTTACTTTTGCAAATAGGGTCTTCACATCTTTAATTTCATGGGTAATCTTCTTTATTAGCTAAATTTTAAAGATTGAAACAAGTGCATTTTTATTTTTATTTTTTTAACCCCCTTGGAACATTTAGAAAAACTTGGGCTATGATCTAAGAAAATACCAAACTTTTTAATTAGGGCACAAATTTTGGTAAAATTATATGTAGTATGTAAAAATAAAAGAGGTAGTTGCCAGAATAACCATGACTTTTAAAATTTGCAACTATAAAAAAAAATAAAAATAATAAAAAATAAATAAATAAATAAATCTGATTTTTGTTTTTCATGATTATTCTAATTTCTCATTGATGTAACAACATGTATATTAATAGTATATTTGATATATTTTATATTTAGTATATTAGTTGATGATATACCACATATAAAATATATCAATTACACAAAATTATATATCAAATTATATAATTCATATATAAAATTTATTAGTCAAAACAAGTGCTCACGCATTTATTTTATTTTTGGACTTAATTTAAATCGTCATTAGTTTCTTTCTAAGTTATTGTTTTTGTAGTATATTATCAATAACTTATAATGTTACTGAAAGAAAGGTTATCTGACACCCAATGTAATACGTTACATGAAATATTACAACAATTTGAAAGACAATAAGTGAAATGTAGAGAAACACAATAAGTGTTGAAGACAGAAGTCAAATTAAAATGTGAAAGCAATCTGTAAGAATTAGTCAATAACAAACTTTGTAACTGATGGAACGAACACATGCGTAACGGAAGAGAAAACGGATCTAAAGTACTCTAAATAGGTTAATTTCAAAGAATAAGTATGCAATTAAATTAAGAATAAAGGGGAAGTAGATATACAACCTTTATAGTCTTATATCTTCTCCAAGTCAGTTTCAATCTCCTCACAAACGGTTCGTAGACCACCATGAGAGTCTTCCCGACTATTCTCCGACCTTAGAACGGAATGGTGAGATCCGGTGAATGACTAATTTAGAGAGGAAAAGGTTAAGGATTTTTGTGAGAAAATAGGTTAAGATTATCAAATAATCTCATATATTTTCACTTGGCCAAGAGAGCTAAAAATCATAAAACTTTCTCTTTTATAGGTCATAGCATGCAAAACATACAAATTTGAGTTTGATGAGAATTTGACACTAAAAAATCCACTAACTCAAGGTGGGGTTAGTGGGACAAGTGTCTTCAATTGAAGAAAACATTTAGCAATGCAAATGTTGAAATTTCTCACTCAAAATATTGTTGGCTAACTTAGTCAAAGGTCAAAGTTTGACTCTCAAATTCCAAAGTCAACAATTTTGACTTTCATTGCATTTTTTACCTAGTCAACAATTTTGACTTTTACAATTTTAAACAGTTCTATAAAATTAATTTTAATAATTAATTTTAAAATATTAATTAAAAATTAAATTAATTTTAAAATATTAATTAAAAAATTTAATTTGATATTAAATCCAACACTGATCCCAATTAGTATGAATCTCTATTCATAATCTTGATATTTAAATCTTATTTAAATATCTCTTATTTTCTCTCTCTTTATGTTTAATTCACAATTAAACAGTAGGTTAAATATATCGTATATATTTAATGTTTTGCTCTAAAAATTGAATTCGAACACTTCAAATTTGTTCGTCACACTGTTCTAAGGTTTAGTCTGATATAAGCTAGTAGTGGGACGTCATGGACCTACAGATCATGGGCTCCAACGATTCGAGATTAATCAACTAAATTCTTTAACCTAATTAACCATCATTCATTAACTATCAAGTCATTCCACTAAAGCCTAGTAATTGCACTCTCCTCACCATAGATATATTGTGTCCACTCGATATAACCATGATTAGTAAGTCAATCCTTCACAGGTGTTCATAATAATGGTTGGGCCAAAAGTTGTTTTACCCCTAAGATTACATCTTGTACTTTAAGTCCCACTGATCCTCTAATGAATAATTGGTTTGTGATCTAATCACTAAACTGAGTCCCTCTCGGGCCAATGACAGTGTGGGACCCTTTGTTCAAGACCCGAAGTCAGAACTTAAGGGAACAACCTCTCTATTATCCCTAAAAGTGGGTAGGAGTGAATTCCGTCTTGCACCCTATATCCCCAACTATCTACCTGTCTTATCTCTGAAATAGGAGGCTTATTAAGTCGGCACTGTTGAGCCAACCCTTACCCATGTAAATCTAAGGATAATTCCGAATAAACAAGAGTTCATAGTTAGCTCAAAATTAAGGTCAAGTTGCCTAGGTCATTGCTTTGAAATAGTCAGTCTTAAACAGTAAACAACATTATAAAGTAAGAGTGACTTATTTCTTGGTTCGATCTTATGTAAACTCATTGCATAGGACGCTCCCGCTCCTCATGTCACTACATTAATAAATTAGGATCACTTTATTTGTAGCACTTTACATCAAATTGTGACAACTACAGAGTGGGTCGCATCCAATAGTATTACTAGAATAAGACACCTAACCTTATTCATATACTATATACCGTTTTGGTTATTTGCTCAAACTTGATCCATCTTTATGTCGCCATATAAAGTATAAGTATTCATATAATAGCCATGGATCTTTAGTTTATTGGATTTAGTCTTTATAAGTGCAATTTACATATTCAACAATAGTTTTATCGAATAAACTTCAATAATATCTTTATCGATAACAGAATATGTTTAACATTACAAACTATGAGTTGTAGGACATACGACCCAAAACAATAACTAACTCTTCATTCTCACATATATAAAGCTCCATATCCTAAATAATGAGCTTAAGAAAATGATTTAGAGAAAAGAACACTTAACTTTAGCTTTTTCTTTCATACTTCATCTCCTGAATAAGATTTACCTCCTTCTTCACAGTGGACGTAGGTCTTGTTGCCGAACCATTATAAATCATCTATTTCTACTATTCCTTCTTCATCTTCATTTACATGCAAAAATATCTCCAATTAAAGGCTATAGACTTTGGCATCCTATTGAAAAGAGATCTGTTCACATTAGAGATGTAATCTTCAAGGAAGATGAAATGTTCATGCTTAAATATATCAGTGCAGACCAGATCTCTCAAGGTCATAATACTACTAATTTTGAGGTGGAGTTACCCTTAGAAAATGAAGGTTTATGACTCAGGAAGATATTGAAGATGAGTCACCTCCTCAGGCAAATGAGAAGAATGTATCAAGGGATATTTCATATACAAATAACCTACAAAATTACCAGTTGGCCAGAGACAGACAAAGAAGAACAATAATACCTCCTACGAGGTATAACCAAACTGTCTTTTCTTATGAGGAGGTGGATTTTGCTTGCGTAGCTGATGATGATGACATGGAACCTAGCACTTCTGAGGAAGCTATTAATAGACCTAATGCTCACAGTTGGATTGAAGCACTAAATGATGAAATGCATTCACTAAATGTGAATGATACTTGGACTCTTACATCTATTCCTAAAGGCTTCAAACCAATTCCCTCTAAGTAGATATAGATACAAAGAAGAGATACCAAGGGTTGAACAACCTAGGTTCAAAACAAGGCTAGTTGCATAGAGGTTCTCTCAAAATGAGGGGATAGATTACAATGAGATTTTCTCTCCTATTGTCAAACAAACCTCTATAAGAATGCTCCTATCCTTGGTGGTCCAGAACAACCTAGAACTTGACCAGTTGGATGTAAAAACAACTTTTCTAAATGGCCAATTAACTGAGAAGATTCATATGAAATAACCCTTTGGCTACATCAACCAAGGTGAAGAAGACCTAGTCTGTCAACTAAACAAATCCATATATGGATTAACGCAAGCTCCCAAGTGCTGGTATTAGAGGTTTGATGAGTTTATCCTAAGGATTGGATTCTTGAGAAGCAACTATAATAGTTGTGTTTATATCAACTCAAATTTCTTCAAAGACAAAGTCTACATACTCTTGTATATAGATGACGTGCTTCTTGCAGGGAGCTCCAAAAGTGACTTGAGTAAAGTCAAAACTATGTTGAAAATAGAATTTGAAATGAAAGATTTGGGAGAATTAAAGAAGATTCTTGGAGTAGAAATTGTTAGAAACAAAAATAAGAATGATTTATCTATTAGCCAGCATAGCTACTGTGAGAAAGTCCTAAAGAAGTTCTGTAAGAAAGGGGCAAAACCTATTACTACTCCAATAGCTCATCACTTTGAACTATCAACAACTAATTCCCCTAAAGAAGATGATACTAAACACATAGACTATATGTCCAGAGTTCCTTATTCCCAAGTAGTGGGAAGCTTAATGTATCTAATGATTTCAACTAGACCCGACAAAGCCTATGGAGCCAGCTTAGTCGGCCGTTATATGTCAAATCCGGGGAGAAGACATTGAGAAGCCACTAATTAGATCCTCAAATACCTTTATGGTACTAAAAAGGCTATACTTACTTATAAAAAGCATGACTCCACTAATCCTACACTTATTGGCTATGTGGATGCAGACTATGCAAGTGATCTAGACGGGAGAAAATCTTTATCTGGATACCTTTTCTCGTTGGGGCACAACCTATTAAGTTGGAAGGCCTCTCTATAATTTGTTGTTGCTCTTTCAACAACAGAAGAAAAGTTCATAATCTTATCTGAAGCAGTTAAAGAAGCCCTATGGTTAAAAGGACTTCTAAAAACATTTGGCATACAATAAGACAATATCACTACTCTATGCGATAATCAAAGCACCATGTATCTATCAAAAAATTTACAATTCTACAACAGAACCAAACATATAGATGTAAAGTATCACTTTGTAAGAAATAAAATTGAAGAATGAAATATAAGAGTTGAAAAAGTTCATACCGATGACAATGCAATAGACATTTTGATGAAGCCTACATCCCACTCAAACTCTTGAAGTGTCTGAAGCTAATAGGCTTCACCATATCTGAAAAAGGTTGAACAACATAAGTAAGGGAGAAAATCAACTCTTATAGATACTTTCAAGGTGGAGATTGTTGAAGACAGAAGTCAAATTAAAATGTGAAAGCAATCTGTAAAAATTAGTCAATAACAGACTTTGTAATTAACTCGTCATTCTTACATATATAAAGCTCCATATCCTAAATAATGAGCTTACGAGAATGATTTAGAGAAAAGAAAACTTAGCTTCAGTTTTGTCTTTCATACTTCATCTTTGGTGACGAAAATTAGCCGTCAAAGACTTGATGACTAAAATTAGTGGGACACAATATGCGATGCATGTCTTAAGCTATGCGTTGATTCTCATGCATCAGTGGTCATGCGTTGGAATGAAACAATACGTTAACGAATGTATGCGATGACTATGCGTTCCCATCACAAGTTTTCTTGCGCTCACACCAAGTATAACGCGAACGCAAGTTTCTCAAGTGATCCAAGGTCGAACTCAGGGACTTGTAGCTAGACGTATGTAGTAATGTGTATGCGGCGGATGAATAAAAGAATGATGGGGGGTTTTAAGCTACAACTACTCCTACTCCTAACTAACAGAAAAAGCAATGAGAATATGAATGAGAGGTAGAGACACGACAACTGTTGATGCATAGTAAATGGATGGGAAATAGATAAAATGTGAGGATGTCTTCATCGCAACCCTTAAGATTGACCGCAAGGGCAACCTCAACTAACGCAAGCTATACGATCATGCTACACACACTTGAGCATAACTCTAGGACGCATGCGATGTATATGCGATAGTGCCGAGAAGCCTATGCCTAAACCTTCGTAACCCGCTCACATGCTCTCGCCGCATGAGCTTGATAGCCGCATACCACCACATTCTACTTCTGGACGCATGCAATATTCTATCCGTAGGGTGCATAAGCTATGTAATAGCAAATGAAGCTTATCTCTAAGTTCCCCATTCTTGCTTATGCGTTCTAATCCACTCTCTCGAGTCTTAGATTTGGTTTTTAGACTACTCTCTCAAGTATGCCTAAATGATGAATGATGTGTTCATAAGACAAGGTAACTGCATAAACTTGGCTGACGTAAGATTATTCCTATCTCTAGGGAATACTGCTTACATTGCTTAATGCGACCAACCACTTACCCTCCCGGGCTATTAGTTGTTGCTGACTTTACTCATAGACAAGCGTTGCGTCTGCCTATAGACAGGTGTTACTATAGCTTCACACTAAGAAAATAAGGTTTTCTCACACACTCGCACAATGCACAACTTCCGGTGGTTTGCTACATGTTTCATATCTCTAATCCACATGATTAAGTATGCGATACTCTAACAGTCTCATTAAGTGATGCAATGAATGTTAAAGATGCTAAGCAAAGAAAGATGGAGATGGAATTGAAGGAAACGTAAAAATGCATTGAACACCCAATGTATTAATTTTTTAATCCAAAATGTAATACAATACAATATAAGAAAAGAAGAGAAAATGAAAGGACCAGCTGGAAGCAATGTCTTGCTTCCAGCAGATGTGTGTCAAGGCTGCTAGTGGTGCCATGAAAGGGCGGTGGAGCTGACTCTCTCGAGATCTAACTCCGGCGAAGGCTCTGGTTGTCACTCGGAATGGATGAAGGAGATGAAGAACTCTCAAGATTTCTTCTAACGCGTTCGTCTGGATCACAAGGATTCACCCGAAAGTAGGGAACCTTGGATGAAAACCTTGGATGATCTGAAGTTATGCTCAACGGCTTCTATTTATAGAGCTTGATCGCCGACAACATTAATGGACCTGCTCTGATTTTTTTCTGAGTCTCTACTGCTAATGATGTGGTAGGTGAAATGTCAACATCATATTTTGGTTTTCCCGAGATTTGCATTGATGTCTTCATTCCACCAACCTTGCGTTCATCCCACTATTATGTTTATCGTGTAGTGACCGCATTCGCTTAATTACTGCAACTTCTACACAACGACCGCAATCGCTTGACGACTACAACTCTTATGCGATGGACGAATGCGGTTGATTACCGCAATACCCATGCGTTGATCGTATGCGTTCGCCTTTGCGATGGAGAGTTTCTCTGCATGCAGTCGTCTATGCGATAGCCCGGCTTCCGCGTCTGCGTCCGATTCCTGTGTTAGCTACAAAGATAGACAATTGAACGCATAATAATGCATAATAGTGGTTTAGCCGAGATTCCTAATGCTGAACAACGCAAACTTATTTTCTCATGAATTCCTAACATAATTTCCGCATATTATGCTTAACAGCCCTCATAATTCTAAATAAAAGGCCTAAGATGACGTGCATTTCTACATGTCATCACACTCCCAGACTTAGAATCATGCTTGTCCTCAAGCATGCGTTATACTCAAGAAATTCTTAACTCACCTTCTTGCTTTCCTTTGCGATGACCAGCCTCTCAGAATATAATTTATTCATACCTCTAACCTTCGTCGCAATGCTCTCCTCCACTTTGGCTGCTTCTTCAAAAAGATCTTTCTAAGTTAAAATCCGGCAAGCCTTTGCTCAAAAACTTTTTATTCATTCACCGCAACTTTGCATTTAGCTTTTGAGAATGCGTTCGTTCAAAACACTTCAAAAATTTGCGATGAATTATTCAAATGCACCGTTGAACCTTGTTACGCTCTTCGTTTTGGCTTACCCCCACGTGTGTCATGCGGGCATCCGACTTCGATTGCATTCCATATTCAACTCAACTCTTGTCTTGCTTATTTTGGCTTGCGCCTGACAAAGAAGTTACGCTTATGCATTGATCCTAACAACTTACCTTCGTTTTGGCTTGCCCCCACGTGTGCATGCGGACATCCAACTACGGGTAAGTGCCTTTCACAACTTAACTCTTATCAACATGGGTTTCCCCATTGCGTTGACAGTGGAGTTGTTATTCTCAAAATTCTCTCTCTCTCTCTCTCTCTCTCTCTCTCTCTCTCTCTCTCTCTCTCTTTTTAGAAATGACTGCAATATAATGAACGCAATTCTCCGAGACCGCTGCCACCCCCAAATTTAGAGGTTAGCAGCGTTCTCACCGCAAAGCTAAAAACAAACGTAACAGGAATATGGTAACCAATGTTTGAGCGAAGGTTTGCACAAAATAAAACTTAAGACTTTCAAAAATTGAAGAAGCTATTAAAAGTAGGGAGCACCTTGCGATGCTTAGTTAGCGGATGCGGTGAATTATACGTACCATCATAGATGCATCGCAAAGGAACGCAATCAGACAAGAAAAGACCTAAGGCAGAATAACGCATGCGATCATGCGTTGGGATCCACGCGATCGAAGCCATGCGTTGAAGGATGAAGGGAATGCTTCCATTGTATTGCGCACCGAGGAGAATTATTTTTTGCACCTACAAGGAGCAAACGCACCACAACCAAGGAAGCAACCGTAGATCCAAAATAACAAGAAAAAAATAAAAATAAACTAAACTAAAAAAGCAAGGTAAAGATAGAGTAGAAGACATCCATGGAAAAATTGGAGTGTTGCCATCGTAAGGAATCTCCCATGCAGGAGATTGCTCTCAACTGCTTGGGTCAAGGAGCTTACCCTAACCATTGGAACTTCCAACAATTGTTGAGCGCATGTTGGCCACCATGTGCTTAGAAATACCTTCAGCTCATGCGACTGATTGCTCTTCTACCTTAGGTCAATATTGGCTTTCGGCGCATCGCCTGCACTTCAATATTGGTTGCAACTTGGTCGCACAAGCTGTAATACTCCCAAGATAAAAAGATTGCCTGCAGAGACACAAAACTCAACAAATAATTAGCTGCTAAGTCCCTGGCAACGGCGCCAAAAACTTGGTGACGAAAATTAGCTGTCAAAGACTTGATGACTAAAATTAGTAGGACGCAATATGTGATGCATGTCTTAAGCTATGTGTTGATTCTCATGCGTCGGTGGTCATGCGTTGGAATGAAATTATGTGTTAACGAATGTGCGATGACCATGCATTCCCATCACAAGTTTTCTTGTGCTCACGCCAAGTATAACACGAACACAAGTTTCTCGGGTGATCCGAGGTCGAACTCAGGGACTTGTAGCTAGACGTATGCGGTAATGTGTATGCGGCGGATGAATAAAAGAATGATTGGGGGGTGGGGGTTTTAAGGTAGAACTACTCCTACTCCTAACTAACAGACAAAGCAATGAGAATATGAATGAGAGGTAGAGACACGACAACTGTTGACACGTAGTAAATGGATGGAAAATAGATAAAATGTGAGGATGTCTTCATCGCAACCCTTAAGATTGACCGCAAGGGTAACCTCAGCCAACGCAAGCTATGCGATTATGCTACACACACTTGAGCCTAACTCTAGGACGCTTGCAATGTATATGCGATAGTGCCGAGAAGCCTATGCCTAAACCTCCATAACCTGCTCACATGCTCTCGCCGCATGAGCGTGATAGCCGCAACTACCGTATCCTACTTTTGGATGCATGTAATATCCTATCCGTAGGGTGCATACGTTGTGTAATAGCAAATAGAGCTTATCTCTAAGTTCCCCATTCTTGCTTATGCGTTCCAATCCGTTCTCTCGAGTCTTAGATTTGTTTTTAGACTACTTCTCAAGTATGCCTAAATGATGAATGATGCACTCATAAGACAAGGTAACCGCATAAACTTAGCTGACGTAAGATTATTCCTATCTCTAGTGAATACTGCTTACATTGCTTAATGCGACCAACCACTTATCCTCCCGGGTATTTAGTTATTGCTGACTTACTCATAGACAAGTGATGCGTCTGCCTATAGACAGGCATTGCTACAATTTCACACTAAGCAAATAAGGTTTTCTCACACACTCGCACAACGCATAGCTTCCGGTGGTTTACTACATGCTTCATATCTCTAATCCGCATGATTAAGTATGTGATACTCTAACAGTCTCACTAAGTGATGCAATGAATGTTAAAGGTGCTAAGCAAAGAAAAATGGAGATGGAATCGAAGGAAACGTAGAAATGCATTGAATACACAATGTATTAATTTCTTAATCCAAAATGTAATACAATACAATATAAGAAAAGAAGAGAAAATGAAAGGACCAACTGGAAGCAATATCTTGATTCCAGCATATATGTGTCATGGTTGTCGGTGGTGCCATGGAAGGGCGGTGGAGCTGGCTCTCTCAAGATCTAACTCTGGCGAAGGCTCCGGTTGTCACTCGGAATGGATGAAGGAGATGAAGAACTCTCAAGCTTTTTTTTAACGCATCGTCTGGATCACAATGATCCACCTGAAGGTAGGGAACCTTGGATGAAAACCTTGGATGATCTGAAGTTATGCTCAGCGACTTTTATTTATATAGCTTGATCGCCGACAGCATTAATGGACCTGCTCTGATTTTGACATTCGCGACGCGTTGGTTCTTTTCTGAGTCTCTACTACTAACAGCGTGGTAGGTGAAATGTCAACATTATCTTTTGGTTTTCCTGAGATATGGGTTGATGCCTTCATTCCACAAACCTTGCGTTCATCCCACTATTATGGTTATCGTGTAGCCACAATCGTGCAGTGACCGCATTCACTTAATTACCGCAACTTCTACACGACGACCGCAATCGCTTGACGATCGTAACTTCTATGCGATGGATGTATGCGGTTGGTCTCTTATACACATCTAGATGTGTATAAGAGACAGAACCTCATGCGATTAATAGGCACAATATTCATGCATCGAGTGCATGCGATCGTCTATGCGATAGCCCGGCTTCCGCATCTGCGTCCGATTCCTGCGTTAGCTACAAAGATAGACAATTGAATGCATAATAACGCATAATAGTGGGTTAGCCGAGATTTTTAATGCTGAATAACGCAAACTCATTTTCTCATGAATTCCTAACATAATTGCCGCATATTATGCTTAACAACCCTCATAATTCTAAATAAAAGGCCTAAGATGATGTGCATTTCTACATATCATCAATCTTCTGAATAAGATTTGCTCCCTTTTTCATAGTAGATGTAGGCCCTTGTTGTCGAACCACTATAAATCATAGCTTTCTACTATTCCTTCTTCATTTTCATCTATATGCAAAAGTAATCTCCAATGAAGACCTAACTATTTCTAATTTTCGAAGAAACAAAGAAGAACATTGAGAGAGAAGAGGGTTTGAACTTACCTGAAATGAGACTAATCTGAATTGATTGAAGTATGATACTTCTCACAACTAAAAAACATGCAAATGTGATCAGTGCTACGTGGTTTTATTAACAACACAAACTAAAACAAAACTTTCAGTCTTGGGCCATCATTCGGCCTACAAAACCAAAATAAGCCCATTAATAAGCTACAGATAGAAACAATGTTTGGTGATCTAGTTTAGTGACATACCACTACGTTTGGGGGCAGTGTGCCTGGGAAAGATAATTTCACTAATATGAAGTCAAGCTATTATAATGTTGTACTCATTTGTAAATAAATTATTACAGTGACATACGTATAGCCTAACTTTATGCAAGATCACTTAAGCTTCCCCGAGATTTCCTCTCAATGAAACTTAGGCTTTCCTTAAGTATGTGGATATTAGTGAATGCTCACTTAGGCTCTCACAAAATGCGAGAGACTCCCTCTCAATGAGACTTAGGCTCCTCCTAAGTATGAGACTTCTTCTCAACTTCTATCTTTCCAAAAACTTCAAATGAAGGTCACTTTACTTAGAAGACTTGGGCTCTCCCTAAGATTGAGAATTCATTCTCAAGCAATAGTATAATGAATTGACAAGATTCAAAGAAACATTCAAGATTTCCAGCAGCAAGTCTTTACAATCACACGATCGACATACTTGTATTTTCACCACAAATATAAGATAAAGGCTCAAACAAAAAGCTTTAAAGTGGCAACCCTAAACATTCAACCAAAACCCTTATATATACGTAATATAAAAAGATAACCAAGACATATTCAACCAGCCTTACACAGAAAAGAAAAGAAACCTTGCAGAAAAAAGCACTTAGGATTTTCTAGATAAGGAAAAAATATTCTACGGTGATTAGTAATTCAAGAGATATCTAGAAGAATATTTCAAGAGACAAGATGAAAAAATATCTCAAAAGACAATTGCCACAACAACCTTAAAAATATAACCAAGATCAAATCTCTAATAGTTATAATTCGTAACGTAGGTAACCATTTTGAATGAATGTTTATATATTATATCAATACACACCAATGATACAATTGAAAATTGAATTTTAAACCGGCGTTGATAATATACTATTATTATACTTGAACAAATACATTTTTAAAGAAGTATTGATATATTAATGATACATCAATAATGTTTTACTTGAAATAACATTTGAAATGAACTACATATATACTACTATTACACTTATAATGATAATTGAAATTCTGTTTAATATGAATGTTAGTTAATAAACTACTGAGATATTGCCACTAATGATATACTTAAAATTAGTCTTTCATAAGCATTGTTACACTGATATTTATACTTTAAGTGAATTTTGAATGAGTGTCGAAATAATACACTAATAATAAGGAAGTTTATGGATTTAAGATTTACAATTATTTTTTTGAGATTTTTTAAATATATTATATTGTATTGTAATATACAGTAGCTTAAATATCATATTTTATAATTAGAAAAAAAAATATTCTAGCAATTTTAATAAATGTATTAAATTTTAAGTTATGTTATTCTTCGTTTATTTGGTCATTTTAAGGATGAACAAATAAATATGTGAGATTAGACCAAAAAAATAATATCATTAATTAAGTAATAAAACTTTGTGTTTGGAAGGGTATAAAAGCAAACAAAATCTCTAACTTTATTGCGCAAAAAAAGTATATTTAAGAGTGATATATACCAAGTATAGGTCACCACCATGATAACACACAAAAAAATTGTCAACTTATATACATAATTTAAAAAAAAAAAAATGATGATTGATTACCATTCAAAAACAGTTCAAGAAAAATGATAAATCAAACGTATATTTTTCAAAGAAGAGCTCACCATACTTACTATAATAAGTTATTATAATATATCGATTGAACTAAAATGTATAAATCTTTGTAAAATATTCATTAGAGGATTTTTTATCTTATTCTATAGTTTAATTTTATGAATGACTTTTTTTTCCATATAGAAATAGTTTTCTTGCTTAAAAGATTGTTAGGGGGATTTCCTATCTTGGTCGCATAGGTATATAGTTGCTAGATATGATAGTTGGATTTGACTGTCGAAGATGGTTGATGCGCGAAATTGGACGTCAAAGGTAGTCTTCACAAGAGTGTTGGTCGTGCATAGTGATCATCAGAGGTGGTCCCTACAGTTGATCATCAAAGGTGGTTATCAAAGTTGGTCATCAATAGGTAGAGTCATTGAAAATATTGGAAGGAGAATTGGTTATTTTAGCCTATGAATTGTAAATAATTTGGTAGCAAAATGGAGGTTAAAATAAATCTCTCTCCATTTTTTAACACACACCCAAATACTATAGCCAACTCAATGCATTTTAAGTTGGAACCCAAACACCCCTAAAGTTCATGGGATATAACCAAAGTTTAAAATATCGAGGTCTTAATTTTATTGAAATTTTAATGGAAATATCGATAAATCGTCGATTTCAATGGTTATTTCTAGGTAAATTATAAAAACAAAAAGTTCAAAGAAAATAAACTTAAATTAATAAATAAAAATTTTATGATTTTAAAATAAGTTAACATATGTATCATTTATATTATATTTACATTAATGACATTTGTTACTTTTTTTATTTTATTTTATTTTTTTGTTTCATGGATGTTTCTACTATAAAATAGAAATATCGATGCACCCTTCATGTTGATGTTGAATATAAGGAAACGTGAAAATATCAATAGAAATATCGACATGTGGATGAAAATTCAATACTATAGATATAACCCATTATTATTATTATTATTATTATTATTATTATATGGGATATAACCCAGTATTGAATCATGATTGATTTAAGTTTACATTTTATGTGGAGATCAATATGGTTATGATATCCCATCATTGAGATACACTTTCTCTTTTCTCATCCCATTTTAAACCCATAATATATACAATTGAACGTTGAACAATCAATCAAATTGATGGTATGTTTGTGAGCTAGTGATCGATGGTTGAAGTAGTAAGTTTTTTTTAAAATGATTTAGTTACAGTTAATTATGTGAAATTGATTTTTATACCATCGTATATTATATTTTGGTTACAAACTCATAAAAGTGATTTTTGATATATTTAGAAGTGATTTTAAATTTTTTTTTTTTTTTTCAAAAGTGATTTTAGGGTTGTCAAGATCTCGTTTGGTAATCATTTTGTTTTTTTGTTTTTTGTTTTTGAAAATTAAGTATATAAACACTACTTTCATATCTAAATTTCTTGCTTTATAATCTACTTTTCACAATAGTTTAAAAAATCAAGTCAAATTTTGATAACTAAAAAAAGTAACTTTCAAAAAGTTGTTTTTTGTTTTCAAAATTTGGTTAAGAATTCAATAATTTTACTTAAAGATGCAAATCATTGTAAGAAATGTGGATGAAATAGGTTTATATTTTCAAAAACAAATACTAAATGGTTACCAAAAGAGACCTAAATTACTGCAATTGTATTTTCTATTTGAGAAATTATTTAACTAAATAATTATGATAAATATCTATTTTTATTAATTTATTTTATTGTTTGATTTTTATATGCAATTCAAAAAAAAAAACATGATTGATATGTTGTGTAAGAAAAATGCGTATAATAAATGTAGAACGAAAAATTTAAAACATATACATCATTCAATCTAGTGGCTTATATCATCACAAATACTTATAACTATAAATTATTAATAATTTAATGACAAGTAAGTCTGTCATTTTTTCTGGCAAATATTTAAAATAAAAAAGATTTCATGAATAGCCAACCAACAATATTTTAATAAAATCAAATTAGATAGTCATCCTTGAGACTCATTTCTAGTCAATCACCTCAACAAAAATCACCTACTAAATGGTTCTTTCGAAGTCAATTTAAAATGATTTTCAATTTTCCTAAAATCAATTTTAGTTCATGTCAGACATCATTATTTTAAAGGAAAATGATTTTGGAAACGAAAAAAGTGATTTTGACAACGAAAAAATAATTTTAAGATCACTCCCAAATATATCTTTAATAATCTTTTCCTACTCCCAAATTAAATTATATTTAAAAAAATTAAATTTCAAAAGATCAAACTAATCATTGAAATGAGAAGCTATCACGCAGAATTATAAAATCTTTGAACGTTTTTTAAGTGAGAAACAAACATTTAACCTTAAAATTTGTAGTATAAATTAAATCTTATATCAATTGAGCATAACCGAATTTTTGAGTTATTATTGAAATATTTAAAAGGTTAAAATTTTTAATCATTAGGCGCATCAAAAGATTTCACAATGTATCTATTTAATAGAAAAAGAAAAATGAAAAATGAATTGCATTGCCAATTGCCATCCCATCAATTTTACACAGCAAGAATGGTGCTGGATGGCTTCTATAATTGCATTGCATCTCTAATTTCAAATTTATTTGAGTGAATTTGGTTAGGGAAATAAAAGATTGTGATAACTCATGCCTATCTATTTCACATTTTTTTTAAAAATGTAAAAATGCATATGGTTTCTAGTGTCACCTATTACATTATAGTTGACTTTCTACCACTTCATTATCTAATCATCACTACTTTTTCACTAATAAGAGTTTAGCTCAATTTATATTAATATGTATCAAGAATCAAAAAGTCCATGGTTCAAATTATCTATCCCCATTTGTACTAAAAAGACTCATCAATACTGTCTCGTTTATTAACCATTTTTGTTTTTTTGTTTTTATTTTCGAAATTTTCAACAAAACTCATAAATTATGAAGAATGCATTGCTTAATCGTTCCAAATGAAATGACCATCTAATGAATATTCTGAATGGTTTCTTGTAGATTAATTTAGGGTTTCTAATTAACTTATTATTTTCTCAATTAAAGTTAAAGTTCCGATATTAGTAAGCATCCAGCCAAACACACAATTCTAAAATGAAAGGGTCAATCTAGTACAACAACGTGGGAATGATGGATTAAACCCTCAACCTCTAGTGACAGAGCACATGTTAATACCATTAAGCCTAACTCACTTTGACAATAAAATGGTCAATCAAATATATTTTAAACTAGGATGCGCATGTATCTTGAACCAAAAAGCAGCCTCGAATACTCTAACCTTACCTATTATTAAACCAAAACACGAGTAATTAATTAAAGCAAAAAAAATATTTTTTGGTTTCTAAATTTGATTCTAATTCTTATTTAGTCTATAGGTTTAGATATGCTACATTTTTACCCTCAAATTTGAATTTAATTTTTTATTAGTCTCTAGATTTCAAAATGTTACACTTTATCTCTGAATTTTGAATTTTGAGTTTAGTTTTCATTTGGTATCTATGTTTCAATATTTTACACCTTTACTCTTGAATTTTCAATAATGCTCACTATGGTCTTTGGTGTTAATTATTGTGATTTTTTAAATTAAATTGGGAAAGAAAATTAGTGAAAACTAAGAGTAATTACTTTAAATGACAAAACTGCTAGAAATATTTTCAAATATAGCAAAAATGTCATTGTCTATCGATGATAGATTTTTATCAGTGTCTATCACTAATAGATAGTGAAATTTTGATAAACTTGTAAATAAGTTAGCTCATTTTCTTATATTTGAAAATAACCTGAAAAATATATAATTAATTTAAGGAAAACTTTCACAAATAGAAAAATGTTTAATTATTTACGGAAATAGTAAAAAAAAAACATTGAAAGATACCTTCTATCAGTTTCTATAACTGATTCAAAGAATATTAAAACTTTTCAGTGTGGGGTGGGGGAATCAAACCTCAAACCACAAGGTTTAGTATGAACATTATGCCAATTGAGCTACGCTCTTATTGGCACCCTTAATTTAATTCTTTTAAATTAATTAATAAACATTAATTTCAGGGACTAAAAGTGAATATTTAGTACAAAAATCAATGTTAAAAATACATGAGATGGAATCAAATTTCAAGGTTCAAAGGTACAAATGTAACATTTAAGCCTCGTTTAGTAACCATTTTGTTTTTTGTTTTTGTTTCTGAAAATTACGCTTATGGACACTATTCTCGTCTCCAAATTTCTTCCTTTATTATCTACTTTTCATTAATAGTTTAAAAGATTATGTCAAATTTTGATAACTAAAAAAAATAGCTTTCAAAAAGTTGTTCTGATTTTTAAAATTTGACAAAGAATTCAACCACTATACTTAAGAAGAATGCAAATTATTATAAGAAATGTGAACGAAATAGATTTAATTTTCAAAACCAAATGATAACCAAACGGGACCTTAGAAATCTAATTACTAAATAGAAACTAAATTTAAAATTGGTAAGTAAAAGTGTAACATTTTACTAGAGATGAAATGAAAATTAGACGTGCATTATTAGGGGTTGCTTCCTTAGGCAGTTTCTAAAGGGTCATTTGGTTGATTGAAAAGGAGAGGGAAAACACACATAATTAAGGCATATGCATCTCTGTATTTGGGGCACTCTGATATGAACACTAAGGCAATCCATGGACTAGAAGTCCATTGTTCATAAATTTCTTGACCTTAATTTAATAATATTATAATCGATAAGTGCACTACCACAAGCGTGCATCTTTGCAATATAATTTTGAAAGTTTATTCTAACACGCTCATGTAGGGGCATCAAACTTCATAAATTCGATTATGGACTCTCATTCTCATGATTATGGAAATTTAAATTCTGATTTCTCTGTATTTTCATAATACTTATTTCAGTACATCAACGTAAGTTTGTGGCAAGCAAGTTGTATTTTTGGTATACGAGTGTACACTTGTTCGATTGGTTTCATTGTCATTGATTTACTTCTTAAGTGGTGTTCACTATTGCCTTATCTCTTCTCTTTTTAATATATTTACTAAAGTTTAGGGGTGATCATCAATTGATTGGGGTTGGTTACTCCAAAAAACCAAGTCCGCCCGACCACGGTTGGTGTTGGATGAAGCCTACATTGACCATCTCACCAGCGTGCAAAAACCGGTCCGTCTATTTCATTGGTTTCGTAACTTCTTTTTCGTTAGTCTCATTATGTGGTTTTTTTTAGTTCAAATCTCCTAATTTTAGGTAATATTTCATTCTATCAAGAAAACATCCAAAACCCAATTCAAGAAACTAGAAGACCAACATCTTTTGAATTGGAAGAATCAAGAAAATAAAAAAAAAACAAACCTAGTAGTATATCGGGCTACAAAGTGAGCAGCCCCGTTACATACACAAGGACAATATGAGAATGAGACAAAGTCTAACTAACTCGTCAAAGCTCGAGTTTCCTCAACTGCATCCTTTACCTCAGTAAAATCGACCCGACGGTTGTTAATCAAATTCACCCTCTCCTAACATCATATTCAACCATGATAGAGAGAATGGGAAGGTAATGTACTAATGTCCAAAAGTGTGGATAAACAAATTCACTGCATCTCTAGCATGGACATTAGTATATTACCCTATAAAAGCAATTTCCACAAATTCAGATAAACAAATCCCCAAATTTATTCCAAAGCAATGCCCACACTCTTAGCTTCCCCAAATATGATGAGTTTTTTTCGAAATATTCATTCTCAATTAAACACGTTTTAAAATATATTATCATTATTATTAAATATAAATATGAGAATATTAACTTTTCACATCAAAGAAAAAAGTACATATCAATTATTATTACATATTGTTACTTGTTACTTGTTAGGTAATAATTTGTATCACTATTTTATATATATCATTAAAATGTGTGTGTTATTCCATTCACATCATTTTAATCTTTTATTTGGGAAACTAAAGTTTTAACTTTTAACTTTGACATTAAAAAATAAACTAAACAAATAAAAAATTTAAAAAAATAATGTAAAATATTTTCAAACCGACACCAACCGATCTTCCCCTCTTTCCAAACGAGCCATGTCAATTCGATTTGCGATTTTTTGACCTATCATACTCATCCTTACTAAACTCAATCAGTTTGTTTAATTTAATGAATATATATTGATTATCTTGCATTAAGTTTGAAATGAAAAGAGGAATCTTTTAAATTTTGAGGGAAACTTGGGAGGCCTAGTTCATGAATTTAGAAATTTTGGATGACAAAACTTTACTATCTATTTTATCACAATTTGATTGCGGAAGTTAATTACATTCGCTAAATGAGAATGAAGATGATTTCTTCAATCCACGGACACAATACATGTAAAAAAGTGAATATTTTGGACCTAAAACAATATTTGAAAAATGAAGAGACCATATTCTTTTGTGATTATAACAGTGGAACTGTCATGTAATGTTCATGGCAATCCTAGCACTTTTGTGTTTTCATGAGGCTTTGGATTCATACTCACGCATACCTGATACGAGCTAAGTTTCAGGCATATGACAAGTAATGTAAGTTTGATCAGTTTACAGACATGATATTCTTTTATCTGAGTATAGGCTTTTCAACTTCAAACTAGATGCCGCGGACAAACAAAACTTATCCTTTTTCAGCGTTACTCAGCTTGCCTTTTCTTTCAGGTGATTAACAAGCCAAAGAGACTTAACGAAGCAGAAGTATTAACCGAGAATGAATTGTTGCAAATAGTAATGTCCATGGGTGATCATATGCTTCAGCATAATCCTTCAACAAAATCCATGGGCATCACGAATAGACCCTTGTTCTCCAGCAGTTGAGCTGCAGCTAACGGATCAACTTCCAGCAATTTTCCCATCATCTCCTCAAGAGGCTCAATCTGCATCTCTTGATGGCTCATGTAATGACCATATCCCTATCAAAACCAATAATAAAGGAGCTTCTATTTTCCATCCCAAAATTTCGAAAACTAGAAAACTATATATGAGTATTGCATTGAACTTTCCAAAAGAAAAAAGTGAAATGTTAAAACCAAGCATGAGATGATACCTCAACGAATATGAAAGGCTCAGAAGATGATTCTCCTCCTAATTTGCTCTGACTTAAGTCCTGCGCAACCACATGGATGCCTTAGTTTCTTCTACACCCATAACATCAGTTTTTTAGCGACTTCACTCGCAACATCATTACAGTTGGGACATTTCAAAGTATTCATCTGTTTGTAGAAACACATTCATTATAAGTGCGAAACTACCACAAAAATACAGTAAACAACCATCTTAAATCTTCTCAAACTTGTTTTGTCATCCATCCAATGTTGTCTGCCTCGTTGCAATAGATGATGATGTTTTTTAGGTGACTCTACAAAGCAAAAGACAATACCGCTGGCCCTTTATAGTTATTGCTCAAGAACATGCCTCAATTTTAGGTACTAGCTTACTATATCTCTTTACAAGTCTCCAATATATTTTTTTTTATCAGTGCTCATATGATTTGAGATATTAAATGCAGATATGACAAACATCATCACCATTATTACGGGCTTGTTAATCCAAATCCTTATCTACGTTACCAACATATGACCTCTTTCTCCCCCTCACCAACATCATTTTATACTGCAACGTGTGGGTTAGGAAGACCCATGAAGCCAACAAGCTACAAAGAAACTCTTACCAACATTTGGATCAAAATTACATGAATACGATTTTCTCGAATCTGTAAAGTGCAATGTAAAGAAACATGCAAAGCAGCAAGGGCTAGGCTGCCTACCTTTATTTGAAGCTGTAAGTACTTGATATGGTCAATGACATCGTCTAGAGCAGATGCTTGATTTTCCTTCAGAAAACAAAATTCCAGTGAATTTAAAGAAGATATTTAGCCTATGCTTTAGGTCAAGAAATGGAAAGTTCAAAAGATAATGCTTTCATTTACTTTTATCCTCAATAAAATTCAGGAAAATTTATGACAGCAGAATGGCTCAATCATGTTTACTCATTGCATTTGTATAATGATAAATACTGGAATGGTTTCAAGTCAAGTTAGTGCTTTGAAGGTATATTGGAATTCTGCTTCTACACTTATCCCTTCATACAAATTCATGCCTGTCTATGGCATAATGACACAGAAATTTACCTTTGATGACTCAGGAAGAAGTTCCTGCAATGCTTCAAGTCTTTCAGCTATCCTTATCCTGCGTTGCTGGAATAAGAAAGCATATTAAACAAGTTAAATTGGCCCCAAGGGATCACATCCAGTCCTGCTACTTTCGATGATTGAATAATATAGGTTTGTGTATGTTTCACAATTCACACTCATGCCATCACATTTCTGCTCTTTTTCTATATAGATAAGATTTTGGTTGCAACTAGTAAGGTGTTTGGCTTACACGATCAGCTGAATAGCCTCGTCGACTTGATGAACTGGGACGTGATTTGGATACAATACCAGGTGCATTGTTCTGATCCAAAAACCGCAAATTAGGATAACTTGAAAAATCCAGATAGTGTAGTCTTTGAGAAATGAATATTGATTAACAAACAAGTATGTTTAACATACATTGTGCTCAAAACTGAAAGCAATGAATTTGAGGGGATATATGCCTATATCCCTGTATTTAAAAGATCTATTACTGACTTCAGCGCAGTGACACCGATAACATTTGCATATATGTTAGGCTTGGCACAGATTGGCTTACCCGTGAATCAGTGGATTTTGAACTGTATGAACCTGCGAGATGATTGTATGAAATCTCACCACGAAGCTCTGAGACTCCATTAATAGTTTGAACAGTATTAGGAACAACTGCTATCAGATCTTTTGTTGATGCCTTTCGAGGAAAGTTTGAAGTTTCAGCAATAAACTCAACAAAGGCTGGAGACGTTTTTGCAGTCTGAGTCCACTCAGTTAAGTGGGGGAAGTTGGTTTGGTTTACATTTCTATCAGCAGACAAAACATGGTGATGGTTTGTAAAATCACCAGGTGCTTGGGAAACAATGTTGACATTCGCACCAAAGTTCAGAGAGAGCATTCGTACAGAGTTATTGCAGCCATTTTGTCCTTCCATTCTACCTGCATTGTGACATTTTAAACTGAAATACTTGACGACAAGAATGGACGCTAAAACTTGCTTAGAATAAGTTAGAGATGCTCCAAAATGCCACGTCAACTCAAAAAAAAAAAAAAACAAGCCTAGAAGAAAGGATCGTCTGAAGTCACCGTTGTTGGAGCAATTGAGGGAAACTAATACTCGATTACAGAAATCTTGAAGGGAAGTAAGTCAAAAGTATGTTTGCAAGTGATTTGAAAATGTCAAAATATGTTTAAAATCACTATGAACTTTTTCCTGCTCAAAATCAATTCTAAAACACGTATCTAATCATTCAAGGTCATTTTTATGTTTGGTTTTAGACTTTTAAATGCAATTTACTTACCATCAAAATATTTTGAATGATTAAACTCATATTTAGGAGTAATTTCAAACATGAAAAAGATGATTTAACCACTTCAAAATCACTCTCAAACATGCATTAACCCACTAAACAAGTAGCTGCTTTACAAAGAATATCCAGAAACATAAATTGAAATTCCTGGACGCTTAAAGTATTCCACCTAATTCAATCAACTGTTGTTGAAAAGTTGAGCCTACAACATCTCTCCTAAGACATCAAATATATTGATTTACCTGAACACACCCAATAGATATTTGAAACCCCATCGACATACTAGCATATGAAATGAGCATTTCCCCATATTTTCGATTTGTTTGAAAATACGATTCTAAAAAGTATTAGCTAGATTAACTACAAAAGTAATCCAGGGTTTACATGACAATAGAAGAAGCAGACTGATAAATAAGTAAAAGAAGCTACTGGAAACAAAGGCACCAATAAACAGCAATGTGGGGGCACAGAAGCCTTTAAGAAAATAGAAACTCAACCAGAACTGAAGCGTCAATCAGGAAGACGAAGAACATAACAACTACAATCTACACAGAAAAAATAAAACAAAATGTTAATCTGATTGAACCACAAGAAAGTTGGAGGAAATATGGAGTTGGAGCAGTAAGCAATTGAAAATGCAAAGTGAAGCTCCACATAGGTAACTACGTTTGAATCCAACTTCATCATCGAAAAAGGAATCACTACTGACGATTTATTTTTACTACAAAAATAAAGCACATGTAGGTAGTAGTTATTAGAATGCTAAGGTCACGAACAGAGAAAATGTTAATACTAGTGAAGCTATGGAGGATAACAGAGGGAAAGGGATCTCACGGATAACAATGGTGAAACCAGGAGGATGAAGAAGACAGAGAGAGTGAGAGTGGAGGGAGCGACGGTGATGTTGTACCGTACGTGCCCAGCCCACTATTTTTCACACATCAAACGCACCCTCAAAATAAAAATATTTTGGTGTATCTTGAACATCATTTATCTTTATGTATTTCATCCAAATTTTTCGATTATAATTTATAAGGATAAATTTTACCTCTTTTTTTTATAAATATTTTAATATTTTTTTTATGTGAATAATGAGAGAGATGCAAAAAGATGGATGTCTAGATGCATCCAAGTATTACCTTTCAAAACAATTCACTTTTTAATCCCAAACTTCACCATTCTTATCCAATTTTCACCCCTAATAATTTTATACTTTATCAAATGGTCAAACTCCAAATTTAACTTGCATTTTTAAAATGTTGTCGTTTTATTTCAGAATAATTTTATATAAGATAATAGTAAATTTAGCACAATTTAAAGTTATTTGAAAATATGACACAGTTTGAAGCTATGTTAGTCAAGTGATAGATTTACTCAAATAGTTTCAATTTTTTATACTTGTACTATAAATATTTAAATTGTAGATAAGAATTATGAATTTAGTGATATGAAGACGTGGCATTACAATTCACGGTCCAATCTTGTTTGTTTCTTATAGTGATATCGAGTTTCTTTTTTTTTTTTCTTTTTTTTTATGTGAAACATGTTGTTGATTATAACCATAAAAAGATATAGAGATTTCACAAACTTTAAAAGATACGTGAATTAATCTAAAGATTGATGAACTAAATAAGAGTTAAACAATAATTCTTAACTTTAGTCAATTTTACTTTTATGTCAAAACTTAGTTCAAAATATTTTTAAATACTTTTTCTTCATAAAAAAAGGTATGATCATATATAATATATATAATTTTTTGTATGTTGTTAATTGGGATCTTAAACTTCCAATTTCATCAACTTGAACCTTGAACTTAAATATATGCTACAACTTTTTACCCTAGTTCATATTCTTACTAACTCTCTGTATCATTGGGCACCATAAGAGACAATTTTTTCTTAGATATATTTGGAATGATAATTTATTAAAGGGCTAAAATTGCAACACTTTTTTTTAGGTATAAGATTGTAATAATCTAAATTTGAGGTATAATTTGATATAATTGATATTACAAAATTATGGGTTAAAACTTGGAATCATATAGGTGACCCAAATTTTGGGTCCAAAATGAAATATATTCTAACTTTTATAACTAATTTTTTTTAAAAAAAAAATGATTACATCATATCAAGATAAAATTACCAAAATGGACCATTTTGCAATCGAATTAGGATCTCGCTTTCTCTCAGTCCTCTCCCATTTTCGCTCTCCTCTCTTACTCTCACTCTCGTCTCTCCCTCTCACACTTTTTGTGGGAAAACCCACTAATCTAATGCTTCAAACTCACCTCAACTCCACTTTTTGATGAAAAATCACAGATCCAACCGATGGAAACATCGATCGATCCAATAAACTCAAATTATAGTGAAAACCCACGCATCCAATGCTCCGACGGTCTCTCAAATCTCTTTTTGATGAGCCCACAACCTCTCTAGTAAATACACGGTCGCCGACCACAATGCAACGACTAGAAAAAATGTGGAGAAAGAATAAAACTGGGAAGAGGAAAATGGCAAAAAGATTGAAAAAATAGAAAGGTAACACTATACTAAATGAAGGATGTTAAATGCAATATTGTAACACTTAGTAGACACAACTTAGTAAAAAGGAGAATAAAGCAGACATAACTAACAATTGTTAATTCAGTTCGGTGAATACCACCTATGTCTAGGGGACAGTGTGTCCAAAAAAGATAAATTTACTAATGTAAAGTAAAGAAATTAGAACGTTGTACTTATCTATTGAGATAAGTAATAACAGAGACACACATCTAGCTTTACACTTTAAACTAATACTTAGGCTCCCCCTAAATACGAGACTCCCTTTCTATATTTCTTAGGCTCCTCCAAAGAATGATACAATAGTGGATAACTCCCCCTAAATGAGAGACGCCTTACCAATGTGTTGTTTATCATTCCTGCTTTAGGTGAAGATCACTTCACTCTATGAACTTAGGCTCCTCCTAAGTTAGAGAATCACTTTTAGCTTTAAAATGAACTTGAGTAATATTCACTATGTGAGAACATTCAGGTAACAAACATAACCACCTCCTCGAATGATACATAAATTTTATTTCTAAAGAGGTCACACACAACAACTAACAATCATCAATCAATCTCACAAAAGTCGCCAACCCTAGCAAACAATATTACCACTCTTAAATATGCAACGAAATGAAAATTGAAACCCTAAAAACAATTCTGACTCCTGTAGAAAAGGAAATACAATTTCCAAAAAATGATGCCGAAATCTTCCAAATAAGGAAACAAAGAGATATACAGACACCACATCTTGAGAGAACAATATCTTGCTAGAAACCACAAGTGTTAAGACATTTCGTTTAACACCTACTGCAAAAACACCACAACACAACTTAAACAAATATGCCAACTGTACAACCCTAACAAAGATTAAATGTATATAGATAATGTTGGTTGATGATGATGTAAGCAAAAGAACAAGAGGTTTAACTTCAAAAAGTGGGGCAAAAACCTTTTAGGCTTTGTTGGCACGAGAAACTTGGATGCATTTGTCGTTGCCGTGAGCCCTTCCTAGGCTTGTCCGTCGGTCAACTTTTTTTTGTTTGGTCTCGTTCTTCGAACTAAATTGTAAAAAAATTACTCAGGTATAGTGCCGAGCCTACTATAATATTATGCCAAAATTAGTGTAGGAAGAAGTACAGCGAGTAAGGTTAAAACTCTCATTTGGTGATTATTTCTTCTTCTTGGAGTTTTCGAATATAATTATTTATAATGTCATCCCTCTAACATTTGTCTATGGTTATGTCTAACATCGCAGACATCAAGGTAGTTACGACACTTGAAGTTGTAGAGTGCTAGGTCGAGCTCGACTAGTCGACCTGAAACTCAAAGCTAACATTTTTTTTTTCTTGACTCATGTTTGCCAATACTATTAGGGGTGTTCATGGGTTGGATTGAAAGACTTCTTAGACCCCCCAATTGTTCGGGTTGTAAATTTTTTCAACCCAAATAACTCTTATAAAAAAATGGAACCCAACTCAACCCAATCATGAAATATTTGGGTTGGGTTGATTTGGGTTAATCGAGTCATTTATTTAAAAAAAATTTCTAAAAAGAAGCAAAACATAAATATGTAAAAATCTAATATAATTATTTTCATATATTGAATTAAGATTAACAACTCAATTTCAATTTATATAGTGAAAATTTTCTTTCTAAAGTGCAAAGAAACTACTTTTAAGAGTTGTTGAAAAATAAATTATTCAAAAAATATTAGAATTAAATAAAATTAAAATCAATATATAAAAATAATTGTGTTATAAATAATAAAAAAATATATTTTAAAGTTAATAATAAATTCGGATTTGTTTGAGTTATATTAGGTGAACCCATGAATCAACCTAACTCATAAAATTTTCATTTATTTGAGTCCAACCCAATCTAAATGAGTTGATAACCCAACCCAAATCACATGAGATGGATTGGGTTGATCGGTCTTTTCGGATCATCGGATTTTTTGAACACCCTTAAATACTATTTTCCAAATTTCTTGGCCTTGGACCCATCCATAGGCTTCGGGCTTGCCAGTGTTAGCCTCAATACGGCCTTGGACCCGCCCATGGGCTTGGGCTTGCGAGTGTTAGCTAGCCTCAATACAATTATCTCGTTAAAACTACATACATTGTTCTAAGCATAGCATATTTTGATTGTGGTCTCCATAACAATACAGTTGATCGATTTTAAGGAAAGGGTGATCTTTGGACTAATTGGCCTTTGTTTCCTGAATTGGCGCTTTGTATATTTACAATCTCAAATTTTCTTCGTCGCTAAGGTAAGGAGGAAAGATCAATAGGAGCTCTCAGTCTCAGCTTCTAGGAGACCTAGCCGGAGCCGCCACAGCAAGAAGTAAGGAACAATGGGGAAGAAACCGTCTGGGACCAAGCAAGCATTTTTCGTCTTCGGAGCCTTGGCACTGGGTTGGCTCGCTATTGAGATGGCTTTCAAGCCCTTCCTCGATAAGGCCCGCTCCGCCATGGACAACTCTGATCCCGCTCAGGATCCCGACGACCTTGTCGATAACCAATCTGATCAGAGCCCATCTGATGACGATCAAAGTACCACTGCCACTGCTTAAACAGGTGATTTCAAGGTACGTACGACAGAGTGGGATGATGGTGAATAGTTTGCCCCCATCATGATCTGGTTGTACTGTATGAAAATTAGAATTTTAGATCTCACCCCTTCGTATCGTATAAGTTCAGGATTAGACCATTTTAATTGAATTAATAATGATTCTGCTTTAACTTCAATAATTTGTGCCTCAAATATCGGTATGTGCTTGTTCTGACTCCCGTAAATTTAATTACGAGCTTGGAAGTAGGAGGTATGCAGGCTACCGGTTCGAAGAATGGTTTAAAAGGAATAAGGTGTTTAACTTGTTTAATGTGGTTGGTTTGTGACAATGCGGCTACGTGTTGCACACTTCTGTATAGAAATTAACTGAATTAAAGCCCCTGCTTATGAGCTTTCTCAGAGATAAATTACTCTCCGAACAAAGGCTTGTCTGTTGGAAATCACTTTCTCTTGTGCCCACGATAGAGCTGATAATTAAATTAGATGTTATCAAATGTCATTTGGGTGATTTAGCCTTGTTATGACAATCTTGGAACTGACAACTGATATTAGGCACAAAGTTGAGTAAAACTGGTAATTTTTTTAAGGATGACCTAAATTTGGTTGCGCTAACGTGGAATTACTTGGATTCTAAAAACAATAAAAGCTAACTGTTTGCTTATGTCACAAAGTACTTAGATCGCATTGGCTACTTTCTCCATGCCTCTCATTCACGCTCCTTTGTACTGGAAAAAAAGACTCAATTATGTTAAAATAAGAAATTGAAAGATTTCGGGGAAATCCTCGGGGCTTTTGTTTCTCTTTCTCCTATCAAACATTGGAAGAAGAGAAAATCTCCACGTTCCTCTCTCATATCCTCATGCTTACTATAGATGATTGGAAGGTGGCTAAAAGCATGAGCGTGAGGGTTCGTTGGATAGTGATGAAAAGTCGATCGATGGCTTGAAGTCCGAGTATGAGCGATGGTTGAAGCAGGTGATGAACAGTCAAAAAGTGGCCACAAGTGCAAGCGAGAGAGGAAAGGTAGAAGGAAGAAGTGGGTGGGAGAGGTGGAGGGAAGAAGGTTGTAAGAGTCTATAGGAGAAAGGCGTGCAAGAGAGAAAGGGACGAAAAAAGTAGGGAGTGCGATCTAAGTGGTATGCATAAGCAAAAGGTTAGAATTCATTATTTTTAAAATTTAGATCATTCGACATTAATGCAACACAGATTGGGTCATCCGTATAAAAAATGAGTGTTTTGCTTTTACATCAATGTCATACCTGTGTCAAACATTATTTGATGGCCTAGGTGCACCCCCACATCTATGGCTCGATTGATACCACTTGCATTCTCCTTCCACTTTGGTTTTTAATATCAAGATCCATTTTTAAGCTATGAACGTTTAACTACCTTTTAATGACATTAGATAGCTGTTTTATTTTTTATTTTTATTTTTTTTTAATCATGACATGCCAACTTTTGGTGCTGACCTTCATAGGATAAATGGTGAGAAGGAATAACGAAACTACAATCCGTTAGCCTATTTAAGTTTTGAATAGCACCTCCATCTTTTGATATGTCTTCTGGTTTCCTTTTATGTTTTTGTGAAGGAGGGTGGTTTATCTGTAGGGACAAAAAGGATGGAATGGAGAGACAGCGATGCAAATGGTTGTACCAAAATTGTTGAATAAACATGATCGCTAAGCGAGAGCTTCCGAAGCTTTCTTTTTGTCTTCGCGTACCCATCTGGGTATTGCGTTCGGAAAAATGAAAAAAATATCGTACAAATAAACATTTTGCCAGACAAGCTTTTAGCTTGTTGTTCTAATTTCTGAAATGTTAAGATATGATTGCAAGATTTTGGTTTTGTGAATCACTATGGGAACTCCAACATTAATATCGACTCATCTGCTTTGATTTAGTTTAAGAACCATGCATCTAACACTACTTGCTTTTTTGAGCATCATGTCATAGGAAAACAACCAATCAGCTTCCTGACTTCAAAAAGAAAAAACACAATCCCGAGCCTGGATCAATCCATATAAGACAATAGAGATAAGGAAGTGAAACCAAGTGGAATTGAAAGAAGGGATAACATTTAGACAGACCACTAGTCTAATCATCAAATGGGTATTGCTCGTACCTAATCATACAGTCATGGAGCACCGCACGGCCACCAATACTCATTTGACAAGTTCCCAACATGTTGGTCTTAGCAGCCCCAAGACAAGCGGTGCAGTCTGAGGTTGTGAGATTCTGGTTGCAGGAAGCATGACCATAAGCGAAGGAATTAGGATAAGGAGATATGTTGTAGAAATCATATTTCTTTATAGTGGGAGTTGAACTCTCCAATTCTTTGAGAACGTAATCCAGACTCACTGCGAAAGGATCGCCCCCTGTGAAAGTTCCGGAGTTGCACAAAACTGACCTCACTCCGGTGTTCGGAACGCTCACCACCATAGTAGACAACGCAAAGAAAGCGAAAAAAGCCGCTGAAATCTTCACACTAGAACCGATCATCTCTTCTTCTTCTTCCTCTTCTTCTTGATTTTTGATCTGGATTAGGTATAACAAGGCATTTGACGTTGAAGCAGAAGTGGGTCCCTACCTATTTTCTTGCTTCTGCCCAATTCTATGAATTTTTCTTTAGAAAAATCACAAATTCTTTTATGCCTTTGTTTTCTTCTCTGGTTTTGACACATTCCTTTGCCATTGGTCTCTTCCATAAAGTCAAAATTTTGTCTTAGTTTTCGAAGGAGAAATCAAAGAGTTCTAGTCACAATTTTAACTTCTTTTGCAGTAAGAAAAATAGTCAAGTGAAAGCTAATCGAAGTAGTTCTCATGTATAGTTCTATTCATAAGAAGACACGTCTTTATTGCATAGCCGTATAATTCCCTACTTGCTGAAACAGGATTTTAAAGTAATTAGAGTTTTATCTTCTAGAGATTTAGTAATGGTATAACACTCCTCTTGCTAACCTGGCTATAAGTAAGTTCTTATAAGCAAGAACCCCCAACCAATAGGATTTCCAAATTCATTCTCATCTATAATTGAAAATTAAGATGACTAAATTTCATCAACAGAAACCATAAATTTGGGAGATGTCAGAAACCATTCAAAAAAATTTCATCTTTCACATTTAACACCTTTTTGGTAATTCGTTGTAATAGTTTTTCTTGATAGGGACTTCGAGATTTGGATAAAAATTTAACTTCTTTTCATCGCACCTATAAACCATCGATTCTTTGAGTTTTTTTTTTTTTTTTTTTTTAGAATCTTAAGATCGAGGTAGTATGTAATCTTTCCAAATCTTACGTAATCTTTTCCAAATTTTAAGTTTTTTTTCGAAGTAGGAACCACGCAACAATCACCCCAGATCCGATTTTCTTGTGTAGAGCGTCGCACAATCGCTCGAAGGGAGGACAATGAGAGATTCGTAAATCTATTTGGAAATTTTCGTCTTTCACAATTACCAAAAAGGTACTATACCCACCAAATTACTCTTTGTTATGTATAAAGTATGTTGTATTCAAGTAGAATGAGTGTTGGCTGGTCCCGTAGCTTAGTAAATTACTTATTCCAAGTTGAGTCAGTGACTTGTTTGTGATGGAGACGGAGGTTGACAGATCTCACTCACCTGTAGTAGACTTGGGGTTGTTGCCATTGGAAAAGCACCCAATCTGCGTCATTTAAGGAAAGAATACTTCCACTTCCGCCTTCACTTTTATCTCAAATCTTAAGTGAATATGCTTTGTGCCTCATTCACAACTTTCTTAAGGCAGTTTTTTCAAAGCATTATAAGATTAGTGAGGGATTTCTTGAATAAAAACATTGCTGTAATATCTAGAAGTTAAATTATGAGCAACAATCTATGGTAGATAGTACCATCCTATACTAGAAATGTAGAAAACTCCTCACAAGTAAGAGAAGTATCTTAAATATAGCCCATATGGATAAAATCTATGGAAGACAAACAAAAGTAGTGATCCTCCAAGACTTTGTGTGAATCATAAGTTGTAAGATTATCACACATAATAGGATTTGTAAAGGTTGTTAGAGGTGATGCCAAATTAGTTAAAAAGGAGAGAGATCCTAGAGTGTATATGTAAGAACAATATCTCCATTGGCATGAGGAGTTAAGAAACAAAACTATGTGGACTTAGGTTACATTTGAAAGCAAATCCATATTAACTTTAGTTCCTAGCGAGCAATATTTTAATATTGCGAAGATACACTAAGATTTGTTGTCCTAACACCCTCATCCCTTAGAGTTGCCTTATTAGGATGAAACCCATGTTGATTACTTTATAATTTTCGATATCTTAGAAAGATGCCTACTCTTTTTATCCTTCCAGCTTGCATTTTCTTTTGGTTCAGTCTTCACTTATTTAAATGGATCCAACTTTGGCTATTGAGGCTGTGATGGGAGTGCAGAGCCAAAATGAAAATGGTCTGCATCTGCTACAACTCCATTGTCAATTAACGCGTTACTTCCACTTTGAGAAGGGCTCTTTTTATTATTCTATCTCCTTTAAACCCACTTCTCCTTTTCAGTCTTGATATTAAATAATGCAGATGATCTTAGAATCAAAATCATAATATGAAGATCTTAATGCTATGAACCAATAAGGCAGAAGATTTTTGGGTCCATATGGAGTCTAAGTATGTAATTATATGGTTTTGCTTTTTGTGATGTGATTGCCATGGGAGCATTGGAACTCGTATATTGCAGTGTGATTACTTGGGACAGATTTCTTGTTTATTCAAAGTTGAAATTGAGGGCCCTTTAGCCTAATTTCAGAAGGAACTAGAAATTATATAAAAGTTAAGTTACTCTAATCCATTTGCAAATGATAAAACCAAGTCCTCTGTTATTCTCTAATTTAACTATGTTGAAATGGGTCTTGATCTAATCTCCTGCATCAATTAGAAAGTGGGAAGTTGGTAAGTAAAAATGTTCAACTCCGTTGTTACAACACCTTTTGCACACAGTCTAGGAGCAAATTCTGTGTTTGTTTGATCTGAAAGTGGACCAATATTATTCAAATTGCTTCATATCTGAATTTACTCATCTTCACTTCCTTCCAATATACATGTATTTTTAAACCATCTCCAAAAATTTGTGATTAATTATATACACAAGACTAATAAAAGCATACATAATAAATGATGGAAATTCAAGTGGTACGGAATCGAGCAGCCTCCTCAAGTTCTTCAACTTCTTTTGCAAGTTCTTCTACTTTCTCCAAAATCTCCATGATTAAGAATAGAAAGCTAGCCATTGCCAGTCCATCAGAATTCTCAATGGGGCCTAGCCTGGATGGATTAATGACAAGGCTCATTTCTTGTCTAACCAACTTTAATTTGGGCACTATCGCACCCTCTATTTGACACTTTTTCATTTTCTTCATGCCTTCTCCAAGCTCTTTGAGAGTCAATACAATGGAAGACCCTGCTGTCTCACATGGCTCCTTGATTGCCTCCTTCATGCCTGATGATGGCTGATGCCAAAATTTCAGACAGCAAAGTTAATGGGACTTTCAAGGAAAACTTAATCAAAACACTGCATGCTCTAATATATACGTATATACACTCTAAGCTTGAATGACTCCTCAAAAACAAACTGGAGAGTTTATAGCTTTTTGTGTAGGTAATTATGAGACTATGATTAAAGCGAGTTTATCAGTGTAATTGGCATGACCTTCCTCTCTAAAGGTCGGAGGTTTGATCCCACTCCCACACTTGTACTAAAAAAAATACTGAGACTGATTGAGAAATTAATGGAAGGGAAAACAAACCAATAAAATTGATTGAGATGATTGATTGGAAGAGAAAAAAGGGCACTGAAAAGAATTTTCCTAAATGCTAAAGGAAAGTGGAGCAGAGGAAGAAACATGGTATATATATACCTGTCTGGGGGATTGAAGACAAGCTTTGATTGAAAGGACAATGGCAGCAAGCTCTCTTAGAAGCTCTCCAAGTTGTAGATATTTGTTCCATGGGTAGTTGAATCCAAATTTTCCATGCCATGGTTCCCACTTTGCAAAATTTGCCTGTGAATTATAACCACAATTAGTTTGAGTTCAAGATCTATGATTATTCTATACTTTATTAAATGTTATAGCAGGAAAGAGAAAAAAAAAAGAAAAGAAAAGGAAAATGGTTAGTACCAGTGAGTCATCTTTTGATTTTGAGTTCAAGATCGATTTGCAAGTGCTGCAACTGGCATCGGACTTGTTCTTTTTCTTCTCATCAGTAGAATTGAAGTAGTCCTCCATACATCCTGAGAAAGAGAATTAATTGCTTAAAATTTTCTTAGTTTTATTGTTAAATTGGGACAAGAAAGTTCATGTAATTAAGAAAAGAAACCTTGAATGGAGTTGGCTAAGTTATGGAAGTTGAGGACGGTGGAATGATGAAGTTCATCACTAGCCCAACTTGGGAAAATGAGGAAGCTTATGAAAATGCAGACTGCAAAACCCATGGCAATGGTAGATAGCCGCTCTCTTGCCAATCTCATAATCTTATCTGCTCTCATACCAGACACCACTATCAAATTAAACGTCAATATGAATATCATCACTCCATAATCGTATTTCTTCTTTATACTCGGTACCATCCGCGAGTACGTTGCTATAGCCCCTACATAACAAACCAACAAATAAACTCAATACAATATTATATGGATTTTAAAACTTTCCATTTCAAAAGAAAGAGTACATGTCAATCCCTGATTATGGTTATGCTCACCTTGACATAAACTTATTTACATATAAAATGTGTCTTGGCCATTCATTAGAGTGTTATAAAATGATTTATAACTTACCAAAGACAAAGACAGAAATTCCAATAATGAGAGCACTGGCAAGTCCCCCAACATCTTGAGCAAAAGCACTCGCCAAGCACCCTAACCCACCACCCAAAATTGTCCCCAACCCTCGGTTAAGCCCCTTGCTCAGTGTGGCTCCTGAGGCAAACAAAATAAATCAATCAGCATACTCCAACCATATATACAATAGAAATACTACGAAGGTAGATGGTTAGCTAAGTGAAATACAAAAAGATAAGTGTAGTTTAAAGAACCGAATTACCTGCAAAGAACTCAAAGACGACGACAACGGTCATTATAGCCCACATGGCATTATCTCCAACTTGGTTGTAGAGAGGATCAAGGAGATAGAGAAGTGAGACGACAACTAATGCAACCCCAACCTTAACACTATGGGTAATTTTCTTCATGTCTTGCCTCTTTATTGTGTGTCTGATGGAGCATAGCCAACGATTAAACAACTTGTTCTCATTTGGCTTCTTCTTGTGCTGTTCCTGATCAATGGGAACACCAACAATAACTCTCTGATCCTGATCATGTTCTTCTTCAGGAATGGAGATTACTGCAGCAGACCCCATTAATCACAACAACAACAATAACTAACGCTTGTTGGCCTCGCTGATCTTCTCTGATCTTTATCAGTATAATCAATTTGGTGTGTATTAGTTTTCAAGTGGATGGTCTGTTTATATAGACATGCAACAAAAACAGTAACAACCATAGTACAAATAATATAATAATTATAATTTGGAGTACGGCATTATAATTTTGCTGGAAATGGGAAAAAGGTTCCATAATTATCTTCAAGGTTTAATATAATGCTCCACACAGCAAAAATAGTTACCACACCACTCACGTTTCTCTATCTTTCTTCTCTCTCTTTTTCCACTGGTCAACACAAAATGACAACAAAATCAACCCTTTTTCTTTCTCTTTATTTTATGTCCTACCTTTTCCCCAATTAATTAATAAAACCCATATTGCATTTAAGGAATTTATTCTTCCATTTTGGTTTCTTAAACCACCACTACTCAAAGCCAATTTTTTTTTTCTTTTCTTTTTTCTTTGCCAACATATTTTGTTAAAAGATAAGGAATTGTTTTCAGCTGAAAATTTATAATTATATATTTTTTATATATTCAGGTCTTAATTTTGTTTAGTTCTCTCTCTCTCTTGTTTTTTTCTTTACTACAAAAATATTGTCTACTTCAATACCAAATATGCAACATGACTATGATGTAAGAGGAACTATAGAGAGATCATATATATATATGCCATATGGATTGAACCCACCAAGGAAAATGAAAGAAAGGTCTAGACAAGTTATCAAGAATGGTTTCTAAGGCAAAGAATGTGCCATGTGGTGAAAAATATCCAGAATAATAATCACCTTGTTTCATAATTATATTTTTTTCTCTTACTTTTTTTCATTTGTTTCATAGTTTAAATATAATTTAGTTATATAATATAAAAAAAATATTATATCATCAATTGAAATGAATACGAATAAATTCTTACAAAAAAATTAATAACAATGCAATTATTTATATCCTTCAAATATTATCTAAATTTGATTTGCAATATTATTGGTCACTCGAATCATTTGTTTTAAAATGATTTTGGCTTAGATCAAATTCTATTATATTGTTTTGTAGACATTACCGTTGTAAAATATTGAAGTGAGGCTAAGTACATGTTCAAATGAACCGAATTTATTTCTTTAGTTAAAAAAGAACAAAATTTTATATATTGCAAAATTTTAACATGTTCTAAATGTACTGAAATCTAATATTTAAATTCAAAATTAATTTAATATATAGACATACATATTGAAAATTTTTAATTTTTAAATTAAAATAATAGAAAAATATGTATTCAAAATTTTCAATTCTAATTTAAAATAATATGTAAATACATATTGAAAAGTTTGAAATTAAAAACTAATAATAATAATAATAATAATAATAATAATAATAATAATAATAATAATAGATTTAAATGTTGTCGTCAGTAGGAATCTAATAAAACAAAAAGCTATAAAGGGCTGACCGATCATAGTTCAATCTACGGTGGCCATTGGCCACCTACATAGGATTTAACATCTTATGTCTTTTCTTGACATTTAAATGTTGTAGAGTCAACTGGATTGTCTTGTGAGATTAATCGAAGTATGTATAAGTTGACTTGGATATACAAGATGTAAAAAAAAAAAAAAAAGAATCTAATCAAAGAATTCTGGGATAAGGTTAGACAAATCCACTCTCCACAACCAATTAGCACTACAAGAATTTTGGTTATTCCCGACAAAACTTTTTCCGACACAAGAAAAAACGTTAGATTAGCTCATTTTCCCTGACAATAATTTGTGGTATCAGGAGAAAACAAAATCCCAATGGAAAGCTCACTAGCCTGGGGATAACCAATCTATCCCGATGGTATATAAACCTACCGTCAGGCTAACCGACCTATTCCGACGGTCCCACAATTATCGGGAGATGTTTAATTTTTTTTTTAAAAAAATGAGAAAACTGCATTCTAATATTCTCTCGACGGTCGGAGAAAAACCGTCACGATAAAGTTATTTAGCCTGACAGTTCTGAACTGTCAGGAGGTAGCGAAATAAAAAATGAAAAAAGTTATGGAAAATTGTAAACTTATCTTGACATTGTGTAAGGCCATCGTTGGGAGAATGTGGATGTATCTCGACAGTCATTGATCAACCGTCGGGAGTTGTGGATGTATCCCTACTTATGCTGACGGTGATGCAATCGTTGGAAGATGCTTAATTTAAAAAAGAGATTTTTTGGATTTTTTGTTGACCTGTCCCAATGGTGTGGAGAACGTCGTCGGGAGAGGCTTAATTTTAAAACAATAAGAAAAGTGCTTTTTAACATTCTCTCGATGGTTGGAGGAAACCTGTCGGGGTAACCTTATTGCGCCCGACGGTATTCGAGCGATTGTCGGGAGTTTGTAATTAAGTCGATGATTATTCGAGCGACTGTCGAGATATGAATATTTAGTCTAACGGTTTACCGAACTACCATCTGGAAAAGTTCGTTGAAAACTCTCCTAGCTGCCCATAGTTTATTCTTCCTTTCTTCTTCTATTTTTTCTTCTCCTTCGTTCTTTCTACTTCGCTCGCCGTCTGGTCTTTAAAACCCCGCCGCCCACAGTCGAGATTCTCGTCGTTCATTCGTCGTTTGCTCACTGTCTGCTTGCTATTTGCTCACAGTCCACTCATTGTTCGCTTGCAGTCCACTCGCTGTTTGCTCACCATCTGATTTTGGTACCATGCTTTTTTTTTTTTTTTTTTTTTTTTTTGTCCATTTTTTGTTTTTTTTCATTTTTTGTTTTTTTTGTTTTGTTTTGTTTTGTTTTTTTTTTTTTTTTTTTTTACAGAGGGATGTAGATGAATGTGACTTTAACATCACACTTTTCGTCGTCCATTTTAATGATGTATTTTCTTCTTTAGAGAGGGATGTGGATGAATGTGACTGATTTATATCAATTGTTTCACAAGATTTGAAAGATTTAGTATGTTGGTTTGATTTATGAATTTGAAATGTTTTGTAGGAAGGATGTAGGTTTATGTTTCTTTTCTTCTTTAAGGAGGGATGTGGTTAAGGGATGGTTTATGTGAATGAATTTGAATGTGAATGGTTATGTCAATTATTTTACAGGATTTGAAGTGTAATTGAGGGGTGGAAATGTTTGATAGAGTCTAATCTCTAGCTTGTGCCACCACTAAATTCCAAGTCTTGTATTTGGTATAAATTTTATTTTTTTCCCATCGTGTTTCTATTTTTTCTTTCAATTAAGACACAAAAATTAAAAAGATCAAAAGTATATGTTCAATTAAGTTTTCTCTGTTTTCAAAGTTAGAGGTTTATTTGATGTTAATACTATTGTCAATTTGATAATCTAAAATTAAGGCGTTGAGAGATAGTGCCTTTCGATAGAGTGTGCGATTGGATTACAAGGGATTGTCAATTCCTTAGGAAAACTTTATTTTCAAGGATGATTGGGAAAAATCACAAAAAAATAAAAAAAAAAACACGAACACGAACAAGAAAGAAATGAAATGAAATTAAAAGTTAGAAATTGAAACTATGTGTTCTATATAACTAAATGTCTAAATCATACAGGTTCAATTTATCACATATATTATTAAGAATGGATAAAGAGTAGATTAGGATTAGGAACAAGTTATCAACTGAGTGTGCAGAAGGAGTATATCGATTCCCTGAAGTTGCAAAACTTCATGGTAATAACTCGGGAAAAACAAGATATCCATGCAGAAAATGTATGAATGCAATGTGGGAGCCAATAGATGGAGTTGAACGACATTTATTAATTAATGGAATTTCTCCATCGTATCATCAATCGGTATATCATGGAGATGCAGTCGACTTGTCTAGGGGATTCGAGAGTCACACATCTCAATCGACACATAATGATGGATTAAGTATGATAGAGATGAATGTTATATATGAAGAAAATGACATCTTGAATATTATAAATGATCTACAGTGTCCAATTGCCAATGTAAATGAAAAAAAAAGGAGATGAGATGCACACTAATGTCCAATAAAGAGATAACAATTCAAGCTTATTTGAAGACTTAATAAATGAAGCACAAAACCAGTTGTAACGACCCTAGTTTCCTACTTCATGCATGCATAGGCTTAACCGTACATTTTCTTTTAAACCATAAAATAAAAGCCGAATTTTATTTAATAATGCTCAAATAAGCAAAGACAAGAAAACATAATTAAATAATAATAAATAAACTAAAACAAAAATAAAATAAAATAAAAATTTACCGTTCGGGGTACCCCTAAACCCAACTTTAAAATAAAGACAATTAAATAGTTAATAAAATTAATAAATTTTTCATGAGAGTGTAAAACGCCTAACTCCTAAGCCAGACTTCAAAACATGATACTAAGTGTGGATGCAGTAAATCATCCTAATGGCCAGGTCAGGCAGGGGTGGTCATTCAAACCACAAAAATCGAACTGTTTCTAAAAATCGAACCGAACCGAACCGAAAACTCAGTGAAACCAAACAATGCAGTTCGATCCGGTTTGAAGAAATTTTGAAACTGAATTAATTCGGTTTGGTTCGGTTTCACTTTCAAAAATTGAATTTGAAACCGAACCTGAACCGTTTTTAACTAATATATATATATATATATATATATATATATATTTTATATATTTAAAAAAGAGTAAAATCGATTTAAAACCAAACCGCTTTTAATTTAAAGAACAAAACCGAATTTAAACCGAACCGAACCGAACAACTTTTTAATTAAAAAATAATAAACATAGATTTTTTAAAAATGCCAAATCGAATTTGAAAACGAACCAAAACCGTATATGTGTTTTTGTTTCACATTTTAAAAAATTCGGCTCTGGTCGGTTTGACACCAAACCGAACCGAATCGAACCGTTTCCACCCGTAGGTCACGGATCTCTATTGTTATGCGCCAGTCTGTCATTACCCTTACTGAAAAATAGGAAAAGAAAAGGGTGAGTATAAAAATATACTCAGTAGCAGCTCACTACTGGCCCAACTCAGTGATTTTGTAGTCTTTCCATTGGACCAAAATGCACAAGGACATCATAGCATAGCATAAGGGTGAACCCAAGGCACACTTTCATAATAGTGACACAAGGTCACAGGCATAAACACAAGCGGTGATCCCAAAAAGGACACCATACATAAGCATAGGGTGTGGGCCGAGCTCACACATGCGTTGTGCATAGCTCATGGTAACACTAACAACCACTAAAATCTCATATGGACATAAGCATACAAACATGAATCTTGGAACTAACAGTCATAAAATCTCAGACATAAGTATGCAATTAAGGCCATGAATCAACATTAAACTTTAACACTGTTACTCATACATCAACTTTATCACAGTCTACTCATACATCAAGCCTTATCATAGTACTATTCATACATCAACATTAGCACACTATCCCCAGCCTACTCATGCACCAAATGTTATCACAATATCCCAGTCTACTCTTATGTCCAACTTTATCACAGTATTCTCATACGTCAACTTCAACACAATTACCCATAACAGATTTCATCACAGTGTACTCATATATGACATAAAAATGTTTCTGCAGGCTTATCAAAATCTTTAGGCAAAACCGGCAGTAACCATTACCTCAGGATTAAGGAACTGTCCCAAACTAAACTTTACTCTTACTCAAAAACTTCCTTCACCGCCAACACGTTTCCTGAAACCAATCACAAATTCCATGGGTGAAGGTTAGCTTAGGCCCAAGAATCTCAAAGATAGTGGGCTGCCAAAAGGGAACTGAAACTTGTCCGACCAGAAGAATCAGGCGGAACAACACGATCTAGCAACAGCGGCGACTGCACAGTGGAGGGGGGAGGGGGGGGGGCATGCAGTTGGAGGAGGAAGAAAAAAAGAAGAAATTTTCTCTCTTTTTTTTCCCTTTTGCATGCAACCCAAGGCCCCCAAAATTCCTTTTAACCCTAATTCCCTTCTCCTTTTTTTCCTAAATTAACCATCAATTTTTTCCCTTCCTTCCTTTCTTTAAACACCCCCCCTCCTTTAACAAGAACAAATCTTTGGGGCGTCACACCAGTTGTACTTTGGTTGTACAAAATTCTCTTCATTGTTGTTTTTGGTGAAGTTCATGCATATTAAGGTTCTTAGCAGTTGGACTAACAAGTCGTTTGATTTTTTACTTGAATTTTTAAAAGAAGCATTTCCCGTTGGAGCATCTATACCTAGTTCATTTTATAAAGCTAAAAGAAAACTATGTGACTTAGGACTAGGTTATGAGTCTATAAAAATACGATTGCATCCTATATTGGAAAGAATTTGTCGATTTGCAACAATGTTCAGTATGTGGTGAATCTTGGTACAAAGTTGAATATAGAAAAAGTAAAAAGATTCCACATAAAATTTTACGACATTTTCCTTTAATACCAAGATTGAAGTAATTATTTGCATCTAAACATATTGCACCTGAAATAAGGTGGTATAAAGATGAATGTGTTGAAACTAATGGAGTGTTGTGACATCCAGCTGATGCTAAAGGGTAGAAGCATTTTGATCGTGAGTTTCTTCAGTTTGCTTCAGACCCACGAAATGTTCGTTGAGAACTAGCTTCAGATGTCTTCAATCCATTTGGGAATATGAGTACTTTGTATAGTATGTGGCCAATGGTGATAATTCCTTACAATTTTCCATCTTGGAAATGCATGAAAGAGACAAATTTCATTGTCTCCCTTCTTATACTCGAGCCAAATCACTTGAAAAGATATTGATATTTACTTACAACCATTGATTGAAGAGTTAAAGGAGTTATGGAATGATGGTGTGCACACTTATGATTGTGTTAGTAGTGAACACTTTCAACTATGTGTGAGCTTGTGATTCATTTTGATTAAGCTTCCTTCCTATTAATCTGGAAGTTCTTCTCAGATACAAGGAAATGATTCAGTTCCAAAGCCAAAGATTGTAATTGAGTGGACTATTAATGACTTTCCTGAGTATGGTGACCAATCTGGATGGAGTACCAAAGGTAACTAAACATGCCTTATTTGTAAAGATGATACATCATCATTGAGCCTAAGAGGAAAGCAATGTTTTATGGGGCATCGACGTTATCTTCCAGATAATCACAGTTGGTGTAAGAGCAAACAATATGATGAAAAAGTGGAATGTAAACCTCCTCCAAATTTCATGGATGGAGAAAATATCTTACGAGAGGTGAACTTGTTAAACTTTTTCGTGCTTAGAAAACATCCGGAGAAACATGATAACAATGGAAACAAAGTTTAAATTGGAATAAAAAAGTATATTTTTCCAACTTCCATATTAGTCGAAATTTTTATTGAGACATAAGTTGGATGTTATGCATATCGAAAAGAATATTTGTATAATTTGGTAGATACATTGTTAAATATTGAGGGAAAAAGAATAAGGATACAAATAATGCTCGTTTGGATTTAGAAGATCTAAATATACGAAAAGATCTACACCTGCAAAAGGTAGGAGATAAAGTTGTAAAATCATACAAGATGTGATGGTGCATTCTGTAAGTAATGATGCACCTAGCACTTACCTTATTTCTTTTCACCAACATTTTTTTTTATGTAATGGTGAACCTAGCAGTCCATTTGCCCTATGAAACAAAATTTGTAGGTCCAATTAGTTATAATTGGATATACCTTATCGAAAGAAGCTTATGGACATTGAAAAAATATGTAAGAAACAAAGCACGTCCTGAGGGTTCTATAGTAGAACTGTAGAAGCATATATAATGAATGAATCGTTGGTATTTTGTTCTTTGTACATAACTAGAATTATGACGAGGTTTAATATAGATGAAAGAAATGATGAAAGACTTCTAGAGAATGAGATATGTGGTGAATTTTCAATGTTCAGACAAAATGCACGACCATTAAGAGCAAAAAGAGTAAGGACATTATTGAGAAAATAGAAATGCAGTGCACATTGGTACGTCTTGAACAATTGCATGGAAATAAAAGCTTATCGAAAATATTTTTTGAACATTCTATTGTAATTGATGATTTTGATACAAAGTGTGAAATAAAAAATTGAGATACGTCTTTTTCTTATAGGCAATATTTGAGACTAATTCGATATGAAGTTCAAAGTCAGGATGATTTATACAGAAGGCACCAACGATGCTTTCCTGATTGGTTCAAATCTCATGTAAGTATGGGTTTAAAAGACAAGTAAAAATTCAATTGAATTAATGTGAGTGACATTAGTTTTTAAGATTTATTGTGTATTAAATAAAAAAGTTCTTTCATTTCATGAAAATGGAGATATGTTTGATGATATATATTCACTAGCGATGGGGCCAGATTCAGAAGTGCACTTATACAGTGGATGTATTGTTAATGAAATACGTTATCATAGTATTGAGCATGATAATTATCGGAGTACACAAAATAGCAGAATCATGGTACCTTCAGAAAGTGAAGGTGGGGGAGATCTCCATAATTTATATGGTGTTGTCAATGAAGTATTGAGCTTCCATTATGCCAAGAGAAGACGTGTTATTATGTTTAAGTGTACTTGGTTCGATACAGACCCTAAAAAGACCAATAGAGTACACATAGATTTGGGGTATATATCAATTAATACAGCTCCTCGTTATTTGTTAATGAGCCTTTTGTATTTTCCAGTCAACCTAAACAAGTCTTTTACATCAACGATCCCAAATATGGTAATAACTGGAAAGTGGTGCAAGTAGTCCACAACAAGCATGTGTAGGACATGCCAGAAATGGAAGAATATGAGAATGACCAACCTGAATTATTAGAAGTTGTGAATAGTATTACTTGTACCATCGATGAATCAATGAATGATATCAGCTTATGTAGAGTTGATGTTGATCCTATAATCCTAGAAGAACAGATAATTCAGTAAGTTGATGACGACTTCATAAATGATGAGGAAGAGGATGTACAATCATCTTCTAATATGAGTTTGAGTTTTGATGAACATCTTAATGATACGGAATAAACATGTAAATATGTATCTTCTTTTTCATTTCATAACTTACTGTTGGATACGACAACACTCTGACGATGAAACGAGACAACAACGAACGGTCAGGAACTGGCTGTCGGGCAAAGAACGGAACCTACGAAATAGAAGTTCGTTATAGGCTGAGTAATGGATCTCGCTCTCTTTAAGACGTTTCGCGGCTCTATCCAAGTGTGCAAGCAGACCAATGATACTGTCACGTTGTCCTCAGAATAAAATAGCCCAAAAAAAGAAAACTCAATCGGAAATGTACCGTTACCAATCGGAACTCATACCTTCAGATTGGATTGTTCAAAAAATGAAAAGAATAGATGAGATGGAGTGATTGAGAGCGTTGGGAGAATGAAAAATGATCTGATATGAAATGCTTGAAGGGTTGCGCCTTTTATAAGGTTTGAAACCCAACTATCGAAGAGGGAAGTGTGACCAGCCACCGAATGTGTGCGTGGAACGACATAGGCGACACAGAACGATACGTGCGACACGGAACTACGCGGGCAATGTGGCAATGACTGAAGACCACCTCCATTTAAGAAGGAAAATTCTTGATAAATAATTAAAAAAATATATATATTATAAAATAATAATAATAAAAAAGATATTTTTTTTTTATTAAAAACATACACATATGCATGCCACGCCACGTCCATTCATCCGACCAGATAGACAGCGGCACGCATGTGGGATTTTCATTGTACCCACATTGGTCTGTCTCCCCACTCCTTTTAAAACATGGGTACCCATTGGGGCCCCAACTTGGGAGTACAAAAAGGAGAGTGCATTCCTCAACTTAACCAATGTGAGATTCTCAAAAGCCAACTTTCTTTTTAAAAACTAAATTTTCACCAATAATCCCCCACTTGAAAATTTAAAACAATAAGAAAAACATTTTCCATTGAGCAGTTTCAATCTATACAACATTGTGCGTAGGAAAAGGTGTCTTACGACTTGAACCTTTACGCAGTGTAAATGATTCAGAACATACTAGAGTAACCCTTGGTTTTGAATTCTATCTCTAACAACAACTCACACACAGTATCATTAGTAGGGTTGGCAAAAATCCTCACAGGGTCGGGTCCCCGCAGGTCTTTAACCCATTCGAGACGGGAATCCCTGGTTTGACCAGGGATGGGGGTCTAATTGGGGATACTAACTGGGTCCCCGGTCGGGGACGAGGCGGGGATGGGGTGGAGCGTCCCCGTCCCCGATTATATATATATGAATTTGGGGATGGGTCCCCGCGGGGACCCGTTTCCCGGTGGGGATGGGGAAAAATACCCCTCGCAAGGACGGGGACTGGGGGTCCCCCCCACCCTACCCCGGCCTCGTTGCCAACCCTAGTCATTAGGGTGTAGTTTGAAATCCCGTGCTTTAAGCCCTAGCACGTGTATCCCGGTCTAGTGAACGCTATAGAGAGTTTGCCTAAAAAACTCCATAGAAAACGACTCTCACTTCCACATTCACATAGGTGAGTCTATCTAGAGTACTCCTGTAGCTAGGTACCCCACTTAACATCAAGTATAGACCTAATTAAGAATTGAGTTCAACCTCTCTTACGCTTTAGGATATCATGCTTAGACTCTAAGTCATAGGAATGGAACTCTGTGATTGTTTTAGCATGATTCACTATATTATCACTTGTGCTAAGTTATTACCTGTTGAATTTGTTTCTTGGGACCTCCAGTCTATAGGTTGGGTTTTCCTTATAGTGATTCATCTTTCTATAGGCATGAGCCTCATCCTTTTTGAGGTTTTGAAAACCTTCTCTCTGGCCAGTCCTTTCGCCAAAAGATCTACCAAATTTTCATCAGTTCGTATATGATCAACTCTAACTATACTAGTAGTGAGAAACTCTCTAATGGTACTGTGCTTACAACGTATTTTTCATCTCTTTCCATTGTAATAATGGTTCTGAACTTTTGCAATTATCGCAGTACTATCACAATGGATCAATATGGTTGGTACCGACTTTTCCTATAGGGGAATCTTTGATAGTAAACTTCTAAGCCAGTCTACTTCTTCACTAGCTGTCGCTAGTGCTATCATTTTTTACTCCATCGTAGATTGGGCTAAAATAGTCTATTGCTTGGATTTCCAAGAGACAGCTTTACCTGCTATATTAAAGATATAATCACTTGTAGTCTTTGAATCATCCAAGAGGGAGTTCAGTTAGCATCGCTAAATCCTTCCAAGATTTCGAGAAACTTCTGATAATGTAATCCTAGATTTTGGGTTTTCTTCAAGTACCTCATAACCCTTTCTATAGCGTTCCAATGCTCTTTACTAGGCCTGCTTGTAAACTTACAAATTAATCCTACAACATAAGCTATACCATGCCTAGTGTAGTCGATATCATATCTAAGACTGCTTATGATGCTTACATACTCAGATTGATTAACACTGTCACAAGTATTCTTGAACAACTTAACATTATGGCCATAAGGAGTACATGCTAATTTACATCCAAAGTAATTATATTTCTTTAGAACTTTTTCTACAAAATGAGATTGATCCAAAGAAATTCCCTTTTCAGACCTAGTCACTTTTATGCCTAAGATTACATTTGCTTTCTTCTAAGTCTTTCATGTCGAAGTTTACACTCAATGTAGATTTCATATAATTTATGACATGAAAATTCGACCCAAAAATTAACAAATCATCTACATACAGACACAGGATAGTGCAAAGATTATTTTCAACCTTATGGTAGATGCATTTCTCACTTTCATTAACCTTGAAACCTTTAGATAGGACTAGGTTATCAAACTTTTCATGTCATTGCTTAAGAGATTGTTTCAGACAATATAAAGATTTTTCTAGTTTACAGACCTTGTTTTCTTGACCATGGACTACAAAACCCTTAGGTTGCTCTATGTAAATCTCTTCTTCAAGTTCACAATTTAGGAAGGTGATCTTTACATCCATTTGATGTACTACGATGTTATGAATGACAGCGAGAGAGAATGGGACATGGATTGAGGTAACTCTAGTGAGGGGAGAAGGTGTTAAAGAAGTCTATGTTTTCTCTTTGTCTAAATCCCTTTGCCACTAACTTGGCTTTAAGCTTGTCAACTGTTCTATCAGGTCTAAGTTTCTTCTTTAAGATCCATTTGTACCCTATTGCCTTGCAACTTGGGGGTAGATATACCAAGTGTCAAGTCCTATTTGACTCAAGAGAGTCCACCTCATCATTTATGGCTTCTTGCCATAAGTTGGCATCTATAAAAAACAATGCAACTTTTAGATCTTTGGAATCTTCTTCTACATTGTAGGTCTAGAAGTCAACCCCGAAATCTTTGGCGGTTCTAGCTCTTTTGCTTCTTCTAGGTTCTAGGTTGGTTTCCTCTATAGAGGTAGGATTTTTAACTAGGGTTAGACTACTGGATCCCGAGCTCCCACTGTTTCTTGATTTAAAAGGAATTTATCCTCAATGAAGTCAGCATCATTTGACTCAATGATAACTTGGTTTACTAAATCATAGAACCTATAGGCTTTACTGTTTATGGCATAACCTATAATGACGCACTCATAGGCTCTATTGGCTAGCTTTCTTCTTTTAGAGTATGGAATTCTTACATAGCCTAGACAAACCCATGTTTTCTAAAATATGACAGGTTTGATTTTTTATTCTTCATGATTTCATAATGTGAAGTTGTGCTTTTAGAATTTGAGATTCTATTTAGGACATAACACATGTTAAGGATGATTTCACCCCTCCAATAAGATGCAACTCCTAAACTAAGTAAAATAGATTTTACTAGCTCAACTAAAGTTCTATTTTTCCTTTCGGCTTTTTAGTTCATTTCAAGAGAGTCGGGTGCAATCTTTTCATGTATTATTCCATGTGAATTAAAGAACTCATTAAAGCTGTCTGAGTAGTACTCAGTTCCCTTATCACTTCGAAGTCTTTTAACCTTTCTATTAAATTGATTCTCTAGTTCAGATACAAACAATTTGAAGGCATCAAACACATCACTTTTTCTTTTGGTAAATATACAAAAGTAAAGTCAGAGCAGTAATCAATAAAAGTAATAAAATATCTTTTACTGTTCCTAGTCAAGATGCCATCAAATTCACATAAATCTAGAGGTTAAAAAATCCTAAGTACAGATTTATGCAGAGTTTAAGTAATTTTAGCCTAACTACAATACTCACATTTATCAAAATCATTCATGGATAACTTAGGTATCATTTTCAGTCTAATCATGTTACTAATTAATTTATTATTAACATGACACAATCTAGCATGCCAAACATTCATAGAATACAATATATACACATAAGATTTCATTTTATTAAGGCCTAAATTTAATTTAAACATTCCCTCGATTGTATAACCCTTCCCTGCGAATACATTATTCTTAGTGAGGTTATATAAGTCTACCCCTATGGTTTAAGTAAATTCGGCCTTGTTGAGGAGATAGCCCGAGACTAAGTTCTTTCTTATCTTCGAAATGTGTAAGATGTCGTTCAACGTGAGGGTCTTCCTGGAAGTAAACTTTAGCTCCAACTCACTGGTTCCAACAACTTTCGTAGAGTGGTGATCCCCCAACAAAATATTCTTATCCTTAGTTTCAGTATATGTTTTAAAGAGACTAAGGTCGTGACAGACATGACGCGTAGCGCTAGTGTCTATCCACCACACCTCAGAACCACCGATCACATTTACTTCTGTGATAATGGCAACTAACAGTTCTCCTGTCAGATTTGCCTGACCAGTAGGACGAGGCCTGTTCCTACAATTCCTAGCCATGTGTTCAGGTTTTTTACAATGAAAGCAAAGGAACTGTACTGTTTCTTCTGAAGGGGGTTTCTGCTTTTTCTGTTAGTTCTGGTTGCTCGAACCACAGTTTTGACCTTTCCTTTTTGTCCCCTTTGATTTTCGATCAGGTTTTACCACGGCAGGGGCGGATCTCCCAGGTATAATGTACATCTCTTCCCTCTGGTCCTGCTTTTCCTCCTCAATCCTTTGTCGGGTGATAAGACTCTCCAAGGAAAACTCCTTGGTCTTATGCCTCAACATGTTTTTAAAATCCTTTCACAAAGGGAGCAGTTTATCAATAATAACAATTTGGAATTGTTTGTCTAGAGCGTACCTTCAGTTATTATCTCATGGGTTATCTTCTGCAGTTCATGGGACTAGGCCTCCACAGATATGTCATCCGTCATCTAGAACTTGAGATAACGGCTGATAGCAAATTTCTTTAACCCAGTCTTGGTGTCGTACTTCTTTTACAGGGCATCCTAGACCTCATTTGCTGTCTTCATTGTGCTATAATAGTCATACAGTTCATCAGTCAAATCATTTAAAATAAAGCTCTTACATAGAAAATCTTTCTTCTCCTAGTTAGCAACTTCTTTTATTTATTGTTCAGTTGGATCATCTAACGGGACGATTGGCTTATCCGTGGTATAAGCGTCGACAACTTTCTTGACGGTAAGAAAAAATAGCATCTTTTGCTTCCATCGTTTGAAGTTCACTCCTTCGAACCAGAATGAACGATTGAGGTCAGATGTCATAATGTCGTTGTTGCTAGTGAGGGCCATTACAAAATTTGCTGATGAACATGTCTTAAAACTTGTTGGATACGACAATACTTTGACGGTGAAACGGGATAGCAGCGAATGGTCAGGAACCGATGGTCGAGCAAAGAACAGAACCTGTAAAGCAGAAGCTCATTACAGGCTGAGTCGTGGATCTTGCTCTCTTTAAGACATTATGCGACTTTGGCCATGTGTGCAAGCAGATCAATGATACTGCCATGTCGTCCCCAATATAAAACAACCCAAAAGATAAAACTTGATTGGAAACACACTGTTACCTACCGAAACTCACACCTTTAAACTGGATTGCTTGAAAAATGAAAAGAACAGAAGAAAGGGAGTGATTGAGAGCGTTGGGAGAATGAAAATGGATCTGATATGAAACGCTTGAAGGGTTGCACCTTTTATAAGGCTTGAAACCCAACTGCAGAGAGGGAAGTATAGTCAGCCACTAAACGTGTGCATGGAACGATGCGGGCGACGTAGAATGATATGTGCGATGCGGCAACGTTTGAAGACCAACTCCATTTAAGGAGGAAAATTCTTGATAAATAATTAAAAAATATTATAAAATAATAATAAAAAAATACACACATACATGCCACGGACGGTGGTAACACGCATGTGGGATTTCCACCGTACCAACATTAGTCTATCTCTTCACTCCCTCTAAAACATAGGTACCCTTTAGGGCCTAAACCCAAAGTCCAACTTGGGAGTATAAAAAGGTGAATGCATTCCCTAACTTAACCAATGTGGGATTCTCAAAAGCCAACTTTCTTTTTATAAACTCAGTTTTCACCAACACTTACATATTGTTGTATAACATATATATTGTTGTTTGCACAGAAACAATGATATGCCACACCGATGAGGAAGGCAGAAATAGAGTTCGAGCATATCAACACATCATCCTTTGTGAGAGATAATTCAGGTTATTTTAGATCCATAATTGATAATTTGAATATAAACTAATGTTTAATTAAACTAACGATGTATAATTTCTTCAGAGCTTGGTTGTAGGACTAATAGGATGGAACGTGGATACTTTCGAAATGTTGATTTTGATAAATATGTCCAAGCATTTGGAAGAATTCCTATCGAAATCAACCATGTACGGGAGAAACCAATTTACAACAATGCAACAAGATTTAGCAACGTCATTAGTACCAACGTTTGAGAATCTTTTTCTATTCATTATGGAACATGGAGAGAGGTACCAATAGAAACTAGAGAGCTAGTTAAAAATCGATTAATAGTAAGATGGTTATATGATATTTTACAAATTATATATATGTGTTTGCAGAGATACTATTTTTTTTTAATTCAGAACCATTTTGTGTTTGACTTGTTCAACCAACTGGTCAATGATTTTATGATGAACAGATGAAAAATTCATTTAAAAATTATAGGGGTGAACTACATAAACACTATAAAAAATATGCAAGTCCTGAAGAGGCACAACCACACCCATATGATCGGCTTAAAGATGCCATCGAAGGTTGACACTTTTTATGCACCAAGTTTGAATCCACCAAATGGAAATTAAGAACTTGTGTATGTATGTGTGTGTTTTGTTTACTTACATTTCAATTACTCATTTCCTCTCAATTTCTCATTTTCTTAGAAAGTGGTAGACTAATCAAAGGAATCAGTCAGCTCTAAAGTTCCATCATACAACTGATTCCAAGACTTTCATATGCATACGAGAATCCATGGTAAAAAATAAAAGTATTTCTATATTTGATTTCTAAGAAAGTATTATTAATATCCTCTATGTGAACTGTTTTATAGAAAGGACCTGACGGTCAAACAATGGACCAAGTAGACTTATTTAAGCATACACACTCAAAGAGTGACAACTCTTTTGTTAATCAGGTCATTAATGATGCATATGTAAGTTTTTATTCCGAAATGTAACTTTATTTATATACAATTGTCATACAATATTAGTCCTAATTATTGATGTAGAGTCAAATGGTCGAGCTGAGAGGAGTCTCCACCCAGGAAGTGTCTGAACTAATATCGAAAGAAGAAATATGCGAGCAGGTGTTAGGCACATGAGTGGGCCTTGGTAGGACACCAAAGGTTAAAAAGACAAATAATAATAATGACAATAATAATAAAAAATCATTGTCTAGTTCATCCTCATTAAAAGTTATAAAGGAGCAACAATAAGAGATAGAATCCTTAAAGGCTAGATTGGCTAGATTAGACGAATTGGAAGGAAGAAGACAATCTGAGATGGATAATTGAAAGCTATGATCTTACAACTCAAGAGAGATAAATCGAACTAGGTATGAGCTCTTCACTTTCGTAGTAAATTAATTAGAAGTGGTTGTTATCCTGCAGTTATGGTAACAATATGAACGTACAGTTATGTAAAGTATAATTAGTGTTCTAAAGTTAAGTTTGAATTTGAGTTTCTGGTTAAAATAAGTGGGGTTTTCAGTTGAGTTATAAGTGCTATATTGAGATTGAGAATAATTTTGAGATGGGGTATATGCTAGGTTGGGTTTGTGCGGATTCAATAAATTTTATTTGAATTTGTTCATATTCTTATGTTGGGTTTAAAATTGGTAAATAGTGTGATTGTCTAATTATGTTGACATTATATCTCACCTTTGGTTTTAAAGTTGAATTTGAGTTTGTGGTTAAAATAAGTGGGGGGAAATCTGTCTCTTATACACATCTAGATGTGTATAAGAGACAGATGCTATATAGAGTAAACTTCATTTGATTTTTTTCATATTCTTATGTTGGGTTTAAAATTGGTAAAGGGGGTGATTGTCTAATTATGTTGACATTATATCTCACCTTTGGTTTTAAAGTTGAATTTGAGTTTGTGGTTAAAATAAGTGGAGGAGGGGGAGGGGAAGAAAGAGAGATTCAATAAACTTCATTTGAATTTGTTCATATTCTTATGTTGGGTTTAAAATTGGTAAATAGTGTGATTGTCTAATTATGTTGACATTATATCTCACCTTTGGTTTTAAAGTTGAATTTGAGTTTGTGGTTAAAATAAGTGGGGGAGGGGGGAATTCAATTGAATTTATTCACATTCTTATGGTAAAGGGGGTGATTGTCTAATTATGTTGACATTATATCTCACCTTTGGTTTTAAAGTTGAATTTGAGCTGTCTCTTATACACATCTAGATGTGTATAAGAGACAGGGGAAGGGGGGATTCAATAAATTTTCATTTGAATTTTTTCATATTCTTATGTTGGGTTTAAAATTGGTAAAGGGGGTGATTGTCTAATTATGTTGACATTATATTTCACCTTTGATTTTAAAGTTGAATTTGAGTTTGTGGTTAAAATAAGTGGAGGAGGGGGAGGGGAAGAAAGAGAGATTCAATAAACTTCATTTGAATTTGTTCATATTCTTATGTTGGGTTTAAAATTGGTAAAGGTGGTGATTGTCTAATTATGTTGACATTGTTGTTTGTTAATATTGACTTTGAGTTTAAAATGTGTAAATACGGATTGGTTTGAAGTTAAAATGGGTTTTATTTGTTAATGTTCTTATATTGGTTTTAAAGTTGGTATAGGGGTAAATGTATAATTATGATTAATTTTAAGTTGGGTTTTAAGATCTATATTGAGTTTGGTTTGAAGTTAAAAGAGGAGTTGGTTTGTTTCAATTCATTAATATTCTTAGTTGAGTTTTAAATTCTATATTCATTTTGAGATTGGTATATGATATATTGAGCATTAAACTTATTTAAATTTGTATTTTTTAGGTACCTCGAGATTTATGTTGAAGATTCATCTCCTGACAAGCGTAGTTAGGTTGTATAATTATATTTTATAGGTAGTTTTGTTGGGACTGGTGTCCTAATTCTGCTAGATTCTCGTTGTTTTGTAAAGATACACATTGTTTAATGAATAAAATAAGTGTTTTTAATTCTGGCATTTACTCATATCCTAAACAAAGCTCCTTGGTTATCTTATGTGAACTTAAACATGTATATGTGATATACAAATGGATCATGCCTTAAGTGATAACCTAAATAGGTCTGTAGTATAAAGATTAAGGTGGGATACCTGATCCTGGTGACACCACAGATATGGCCCGCTTTGTAGAGATTTGCAAGTTTTATAAACTACTATAGATGGTACATCTTGACCATTCATGTGGAGATGTGCGAGTAGGGGTGTCCTATCCAAAGAGATTGTATAAGTCCTGGACCGTGAGATGATTAGACTCTGTATATAACGTCGCTTATACTAGAGACTTACATCTCACCTAAACGACCATAGGTGACATGACCTCAATCTTGAGTGTTTTGGGAACTCCTTGAGGGCGGTCCTTTGATTAGTATGGGTGAGAGTGGCTAGATTGCCAACTCAACATGTCTACCTTTTTGGGGACTTGTCTGATCTAGGAGCTGGGAACTCAATCCACAATATAGAGTTCACTTCTTTCCCGAAGCAGAATAAGTAGAGAGATTGCTCCCTTAAGGGTTGATTCCAGGGCTTAAACATAGTGGCCATAACTTTTCTTTGGAAGAAAGACTCAGTCATAGTAGAACTATGACTTATGTTCATTAAATGGTGCAATGGTACTTAAGGAGACAGATGTAACTATATGGGCATAATGATTATTGGCCCAGTTGTACTTACGAGCGATTTGTGAAGGGTTGTCACACTTCTGATTGGGATGGACACATAATATATCTGTGGTAAGGAGAGTTCAGTTGTCAGTCTTTAGTGGAGTGCCTGACAGTTAACGAATGGTGGATCCTATGACTAAAGAGTTTAGTCAGTTATTCACATACCGTTGGATCTTCGAGCTACAGGTCCATAAGGTCCCTTGGTAGCTCAATGGATTCAGTTGAGGATCAGTTCTTGGTGTTGATTTGAAATGTTCAAATTGACAAGAGGTATTTTGATTATATATGATATAATCGGTATGATGTATGAGATATAACTAGTGGAGGATTGATGTAAATGAGATTTACATTAAGTACCATGGAATAAAAAGAACTATGGTTTATATGTTTCATGAGATGAAATATTAAAACTATAGGTTATAAATATAATATGATAAGTTGGTTACCATTTATATTTATAATAATATTAATTATTGGATAATTAATTCTTTTTCTTTAATAACCAATTGAGTGGGTGGTTATTGGTAATTCATGGTAACCGTGAGATAAAAAGAAAATGGTTTTCCTAATTTTAGCAAGCTTTTCATAATTTTTTTTTTGAGATTTCTCTCGGCAAAAAAGGATCTCACAGAGTTGTCAAGTAAGTACAGATTTACTAAACGACAGCTTGGGCGAGCTAAACAATCGTGCAGTGGCGAGCTAAACGATCATATAGTATTTACCAAACGATCGCATAGCTTTTGCTAGACGATCGCTTGCCTAAAGTAAATGATCGTGTAGTGTCTGTAGGCGACAAACAGAGATAGACGATTGCATAGCTTTTGCTAGACGATCGCATAACTTTAGCTAAACAATTGGGCATCGACCTATATGATAGGTCTCTGCCATCTCCCATTTACCCAATCGTGTACACAATTAGTGTTCCTTCTTCGTCTGCCTCATTCCAAGTCCGAACAGAGCCTACCCTGTGGATTCTCACACCGAGAATACCAAGGTAGCCTTGTTGGTGGTGTCATACTAAACTCGACACTGTCGAGGTGCTTTGGAGGCCGTTTATGCTGTTGCTGAGGAGTTCGTGGCCGAGGCGATCGTTGAGGACGAGCGCAAAGTTTTCATGCTGTGTTGCGGTCATATAGATCGAGCGTTCGAGGTGGTTGTTGTTCGAGTGATCGTGCGCAAAGGAGCATGAAAATGCATCTTCAAATGTTCATAGAGCTTTCCCTTTGTGCATTTGTAGTTATTCATGCTGTAATTTTTATATTAATTGTATAACCGCTTGTTTTTGTTCGACTGTAAATGTAATGTTCATTCATGATTGTGATTTGGAATAAACTTTTTTTTACTACTCATGGAAATCTCGGATTCGATTTCCTTCAAGTTTGTTATCGCATAATGTTATTTTGGAGTTAAGGACTTGTGGATGTTATTTATTTCAGATGAATAGTATTAATAAGTTGTTTACTTGACAAACTCTTAAGATTCAAACATGTTTTCTATATATTACTTAGTATTGTAGACATCTACTTGGTTTTGGCAATTTTTGTTTTAGTTTATTTGATATTTGTAATATTCAAACAGGTATGACAATTGAAAAAAGAAAACAAAAATAGATATAAAATATAGAAAATGAAGAAATTTTTTTAATGCATTTTTTAGCTTTTTTCGACACTAAGTAACCAACCCCCGACGGTCCAGGGGATTGGGAAAAGTATAATTAAATGCTTAAATAGTTCCAATATAACTTTTACCCATGGAAGCATCGTCGGGATAGCCATTATATCCATATGGCAAAAACAAGTCGTCGAGATAAGCTACTGATAACGGGCAGAAATGCACATTATTACAGTGCTAAGTAATAAAACAATGCAGGTTTGCATTGATAAAAATATACACGATTGCGTCCAAAAGCATTAAGTTCACAATATTGAGGTCGCATGTGTCTATCGCATTAAAACAGTTAACTTATGTATTTTTGTGTAGAATATGCGTTGACGCAAAGCGGAAAATGCGATCCAAAGAAATCAACAGCCGAGCGCATCAAAAGATTGTGTTAATGCAAGGTTATGCGGTCATTTGCGCTCGCAAATATCTGCTTAAGAAGGTTGGCACATAGAGCCGCCACAACTTGGTAGGCGCATCTGGGTAAAAATCATAATAAATCACGATGGGACAGAAAGCTGATGACGGTTGATTCCGAATTAAGTTAACGATCTACGTAGTAAGTACACTCAACTTTTCGGTGACAAATATTCGGCGCATTAGACAGAGAATTAATACCATCCCATCACTGCAATCATAAGATAGAAGAAGCCTTTCATCCCGAAGCTCTATAAATACCAGAGGCAACCTTTAGTGAAGGAGTTTGCTTAGTTAGATGATTTTTCCCTTTAGATAGAAGTAGCCTTGTTCTTAGTTTTTCTTTTATTTAGAAGGCGGAAGCGAGGGAAGTGAGATTGTACCGAGAGATCATTCCGGAGAACTTGGAAGAGTGCCGGAAGCGCCAAGATCAGAGAGAGGGCCAACTTCTACAGAAGCAGGAACATCTTTTGAGCATAATAGAGTTAACAGTTTAAAAGCCTTGGGAAGCAAGGAATTGCTACCGGGTTCTCCATCCTTATCTTTCATTGTCATTTTGTACTCTGAACTTATCTATAGAAATGGAATTTACTTCTTTATATCTATTCACTCTTTGTTTATTACGCATGAGTAGCTAAATTTGTCGAATGGGTTGAGAAGCACTTAGCTAGCATAACTGGGGATCTTCATTTTATGCGATTATCTTGTATTATGTGTGCGTCATTTGTCCATTAGAGATACTCGAGATGGTAGTCTAAGGATAGAATCTAGGCTTGAAAAAGTCAGGTTAGAATCTAGGCTCGGGAAAGTTAGATTAGAAACGCATAATCAAGAGATAGGAGCTTGAGAATAAGCATTATTTATTATTAACGCATCGCATGCATCCTAGAGATAGGTTATGATTGTATGCGGTCACCTTGTCTTTGTGTGCATCTTGCATCATTGTATAGGCAAGAAGTAGAGACTTAAGAATAAGCTCTATGGACATTATCGCATTCATCGCATGCGTCTTAGAATTAGGAGTTACCGTATTTGCATTGGAAAATGATTTGCTGTCGCATGAGTGTAGCATGATCACATAGTTTGAACGCATTCTTGGGAAACGCTAGCTAAAGACCTTTTCAACCCGTTCCTCCGCATACTTAGTGTATTTGTCGCATAATCAGTCTTTTCTCAAATCCGCCACATACTTTTTATACTGTAAACAACAAACCAACAACTCTTTAATTTATTGGTTATCGCAAAGTCATCTTAAAAATTATTACCGCATATTGTGTTCCTTAGTCCCAGAGTTCGACTCTAGACTTATCAGGAAACTCAGTAGGATTTATACTTAGATTTTGCTGAGAAAACTTGTTGCACAACATATTTTCCATCACCACAATCTCCTTTTATTATTTCACCGCAAATTCCTTTCATTATATCACCGCATAAAATAACGCATCAGCTACCTTATCCCGACGGTCGTAATTCATAAGGATCGTCGAGAGATAAAACTTATCCCGAAGGCACGAAAACACCGTCGGCCTAAACTAATATCTCCCAACTGTGACAATAATTTGTCAACATCGGGAAAATCCCGTCGGTAATTTATCCCGACGGTTGTCTTAGGGTCGACAAAAACCTCCATCCTCTGTTCGTTGAGATAATCTTTTTTTTTCTACGACACAACTTTTATAGATTGGGAAAGGTTCCACCGACGAAGGTGTCTCGACGATTTGGTCGACAATTGAAGCACCATTGGGAAAGATTTGGCCGACGGTGTTTTGAACTTTTGCCGATGATTTCAATCGTCGGGAAGGCCCAAATTATTGTAGTGTATATAGAACAATGAATTTATCCATTTAAATACTTAAAAAAATTTGTTTGATGTATTGCACTCTAAAAGTATTATTTTTTTGTTATATATGTGTCTATTCAGTATACTTAACTATTGTTCGATAATAATTGTGTATAATCGTTGTTTTGATAATTTTAGAGATGTTCACGGGTGGGACAGAGCCGGGGATGCCTTCCATTTCATTCTCCATCCCTATGAAATTCCCCACAGGGATCGGGGCAGGGATTCCCTGTGGGGAATTTTTCCCTTTTACCTTTTTTTTTTTTTTAAAAAAAAAAACTAATTAATTTAAATCACTAATGTGAGTAAGTTTTAATTAAATAATTAACTTTATCACTAAATTTTTTACTATGGTTAGTTTTACATGACAATTTGAATTTAAAGGTAAATTACTCAAATTTTGGCCTAAAAAAACTAATTAATTTTTTTAGTAGAAAAAAATAAATATAAATCAAATTATTCACATATATAATCTAAATGTAAATATTTAATTTAAACATATTCCTTATCTTTCCTAATAATTAATCAAACTTGAAATTTAAATGTAATATTTATATAATAATAATAATAACATAACATTAGATAACTGTACTAAATAGATATATAGAAGCTAATCAAGGCGGGGGCGGGGACAGGGAGCAGAGCGTGGGAGGAGATGGGGACAGGGAATGGAGACGGTGATGGACAATGCATTCCCCGTCCTCGTCCCTGTTTAGCGCACGAGGAATTTTTTTCCCCACTCCCTTCCTCATTCCCCCCTTAATCGGGAAATCCCTATCCCAAACCCCGCAGGGGCCCTGTTAGGGAGGCAAATAATGACAGAAAAGGAAAAGGAAAAGTGGAAGAATAATTAAAACGTGAGTCATCAAAATTTGTTGTAAATTAGTTAGAATTATTCCAGCTCCACCAACCAAAGCAAGCCATATGTACGTATTTCTTTATTCCCTTTTGTATTATTGTGTATCCACATTGAAGGACAATGTGTATATAAGTGTAAAGGTTGTATATACCAAAAACATATTGGAATGCAAGAAAAAAGAGCTAAAAAGGAATTCCTCCAAAAACAAATATCTTCATTCTTCAACTTGGTATCAGAGCCACCATGGCCAACGCCATACTTGCCGGAAGCTCCTTCTCCATCGAACCTATAAAATTCAACACTCCATCGCTGAATCAACTGCTCAACCAGCTCACCACCACAAAGCTAGAACACGACAACTTCATGTTGTGGAAGACACTCGCGCTGCCCATCCTGCGAAGCTACAAACTCGAAGGACATATTTCAGGGTAGATCCCCTATTCTCCGATGTTCGTCCAGACAACTTCCAAAGCAACCTCTAGCTCCCAAGTGATCAGTGATGATAGAGTAAGCTCATCAGTAGAGCGGTGCCTGAATCCTCAATATGAAGCATGGCTGGCCGTCAATCAACTTTTGCTAGGATGGCTGTACAACTCGATGGCTCTAGACGTTGCCGTCCAACTCATGGGTACGATAATGCAAAGAAGACTACCTACGACAAGTATTCCAGTTGACAAGAAAAGGAAGTCAGAAGATGAATGAGTATCTGAAGTTAATGAAACTACACTCCGACAACCTTGCTCAAACGGGAAGCCTTGTTTCAACCAGAGCACTGATCTCGCAAGTTCTTCTTGGCCTTGATGAAGAGTAAATCCAGTAGTTGTGGGAATACAAGGCAAACCAGGTATTTTTTTGGTTAGATTTGCAATCCGAACTTCTTTCATATGAAAAACGCTTAGAACATCAAAACTTTGTCGAAATGCATAGCTCCTTTGCATAGAATCCTTCTGTCAATATAGCTTTCAACAGGCACACAAATGGAGGAAAGTCACAATTTAATCTCCCGTTCAATGGGAATCGGGAATAGGGAAACAACTCTAAAGGGAACAATCCAAACCACAATCCATTCAATGAACAAAATAGAGGTCGCAGACGTGGAAGAGGACGAAACAGTAACTCGAATCGACCAACCTGTAAAGTTTGTGGGAAATACGATCACTCAGCCTTGGTATGCTAACATCGATTTGATAAAGAATATTCTCAGAACACTAGACAAGGAAGAGGCAATTATGGGTTGATTGGCCTTAACAACAATGCCACAGTCGTATTCACGGCCTCAGACCTCCAACCCCTTCATGGCCACACTGGAAACAATAACTTATCCTAGCTGGTATATCGATAGTGGAGCTACAAATCATGTTACACCCGACTATAACAACATCAACAATTCGACCGAGTATAGAGGTAATGAATTGGTCATTGTAGATAATGGTGAAAAATTGCATATTTCTCACACTGGTAAATCTTACTTGTCTGATGGACGAAATGAGTTTATACTAGATGATGTCCTATGTATGCCTAACATTGTAAAGAATTTGATTAGTATATCCAAGCTAGCTCATGACATGCTGTGGTTGTTGAATTTCACACTGATTGTTGTGTCATCAAGAATAAGGCTACGGGCAAAACACTGCTAAAAGAGGAGCTTGACAAAGGATTGTACCGACTACAAGAAGCTGAAGTACTGGAAGACAATGAAAAGAGAGGAGGACCTGCTCAGTACAAAAATAATCACCTGACTACACTTGTTCTATAAGGAATTAGGATAAATGTGGTTGAGTCAAGAGCTACCTGGTACAGAAGATTAGGACATCCGTCGACTAAAACATTAGACTATATTATTAGAGAATGTAATTTACCTTTCAAATCTAATGAAGGAAATGAATTTTGTGACTCATGTCAATTAGGAAAAGCAAGTGCTCTACCGTTTCCAAATTCTAAATCTCGAGCATCAAACAAGTTTGAACTAATACATACTGATGTATGGGGACTAGCCCTAATCGACTTTACCGACGGGTATCAGTACTATATACTATTCTTAGATGACCACAGTAGATATGTATGGATATATCCCATGAGACAAAAGAGTGATATACTGCCTGCATTCAATCACTTTACACAACTCTTCAATACTCAATTCAAGTCAGGGATTAAAATGCTCCAGTCGGACAATGGCAAAGAGTATGATAGAATTCATCACGAATTCATCACCCTTGTGAATCAAAAGGCATCTTAATCAGAAAATCGTGCCCATACACCTATGCACAAAATGGCCGAGCTGAGCACAAACATCGACATATAGTCGAAAATGGACTCACGCTGCTTGCACAAGCGTCTATACCTCTGTCCTTTTGATGGGAGGCATTCTCCACAGTAGCTTATCTCATCAATGGAATGCCTACAACCATGCTATAAGGTAAATCACCCGTCAATGTAATGGCCATAACACAGTCAGAAATTTCAACCATACTCAGAGCAATGCATGTACATTGGTCCCAGCTCACACCACAAGGGATACAAATGCCTAAGTCGATCAGGCCGAGTATATACTAGTAGGCATGTGAAGTTCAATGAGAACGACTTCCCGTTTGCATCCCCATCGTTTACCATTATTGCCCAGGCGACAAACACAACGATCACTAAGCTCTTATCACTTAGCAAGATCGCCCAAATGACAGTCCCAATGATCGCTCAGATGACAGGCCCAATGATCGCTGAGCTCCCATCACTTAGCAAGATCGCCCAGATGACAAACTCAACGATTGTTGAGCCCTCATCGCTTAGAAAAATCGTCCAGACGACGGACACAACGATCGCTAAGCTCCCATCATTTAGAACGATCGCCCAGACGATGGACACAACAATTACTAAGTCTCCATCGCTTAGCACGATCGCCCAGGCGACAGACACAACGATCGTTGAGCTTCCATCACTTAGCAAAATCGATGAAACTCCATCGTTTAGAACGATCGCCCAAACGAAGGACCCCACAATCGCTGAGACTCAATCGTTTAGCAAGATCGCCTCGACAATAACCCCCACGATAGCTGAGTCATTAGTCCCAAGCCTCCAAACAGTACTGACTGTCGTAGAGTTTGTTCAATTTACTGACTGCCGTAGAGTTTGTTTATTTAACCGTCCCATGGAAAAATTGGATATCTCTAGATAATTCTATTAGATTTTGTTCAGTTTATTGACTGCAGTAAAGTTAGTTTATTTAACCATAGTTAATTCCTTTGTGCTTGTCGTGATTGACTAGTAATAAAATGAGTGTAAATAATCTTTTTCTTGAGATTCCTTAGGTATACATGTCTAACAAAAATTAGACTTAATTTGATTTTGCACAATTAGTAAGTAACCGATACATATAAATCCAACAAATATTGAAATGTATAAGTCTCCAACATGTATCCAACACATGTCGAACACAAATATACACAAGTTAAATTAAAGACATCGTTAGCTAAACTAAAACATTCATGTTTCTTAAATTCTAAAAATATTTAGATGTATGTAAGTTATAGAAGATGTCCCCTCTCTGAATATCATATGTCATCCTCCTATCCGTTCAACATTTTTTTACGAACAATTTCAGGCTATATGATTTTATATACGCAAACCCATAAAGAAAATGTAAGAATGTTAATATCTCTTTTTATTTGTTTACTTATTTATTATTATTATATATATATATCAAATGAAATTTTTTGTGAGTGTTTATCTCGATGTTCCCACTTTAAACTGTCTATTACGTGATCTTGTTTGATATTATTACTTTCAAATTTGGTTGGGTATTTCAATAGTAGTTTTAGGCCTACGTATTAAAAAAAGCAAAAGAAAAAGGGTTTAGGCCTACACATTATATTATATTAGAAAGGGTACATTATTAATACTGTTGTTACAATTGTACGGCACTTGAATTATTTTTATTCTAAGTATTATATTATATATTTTATCAAATAACAAGAACCAAAATTGGTTGATTTCTTGCCACAATCTCATATCTTTCCGATCTTCCTTTTCTTGAAATTTGGTGGGGATTTATGTCACAGAACATGGAATGCAATATATACATTATATTATAATGATAATTAATTTAGTTTTATATACACAGAAAAAATTAAAGTGATGTTGATCAGGTTAGTTAAAGTATAACTTTAGTGCTAATTAATATGAGTTAACAATAATATTGCATGGAACAAAATAGAGGAATGTAGTTATAAGATGCCTACACAAAAAGGAGCTACTATTCAAATTGTATAGTGTTTAATTTCCAAGACATTTTGCATACTATTTATTTTTACTTCAAACTTTCACATGTTTAAGAATTTTTTTTTTAACAACTTTGCACAACTTCTTTTAATAGGCGTACATGAGTACATAATTATTATAAAAATACAGATAGGTGTGTTTACGTGTAATGGAATACATGTATCTTTTTTTTATTTATTATTATTATGATGATCATATTATATTAAGTTCGTTAATTCAGTTTGATATTTAGTATAGTTAGATATAACATATGCACCCGACCCATAGATAGTTGTCCACTTATCACATATGGTGGTTGATTTGAGTTGGTAAAGTATTATGTTCCAATCACTTATGAATAATGCAGTCATATAAAAATAGTCTATACAACTCATGACAAAGATACTTGTAGAAATTGAAGAGATTTTAATGTACATAACACGTGGAATTGAAACAGAGATATCGTAAGAATAATGTATTGTAAACATTCATTCATGATATTGAAAAGATTAATATTATGTTAAAAGGAGGTGTTTGTATCTTTTAGTTTCTTTTACCTCAAATATATATATATATATAGGATAATATTTGAGTCCAACCTAGATTATATTCATTTTCATGCATTTTCTTTAATTATAAAGAGGAAAAAATATTTAAAAATATCTTTTATAAACAAAAAAAATTACCATATGACATTTTGTAGTTATATACTTAAGGAGACTACACGAAAATGAGTGCAACTCAAGATGCACCTAAATATTTTTCTATATATAAAGATGTGTAATTAAGTTTGTGCTATATACCTTGTTTGACAAGTGTCACGAGTTGTATTATTCTTTTAGATTTGGTGCTCCCTAGGGTTTGGATATCAAGTTTCTATTTGATCAATCAGTTTTAAAATGTTACATGTTTAATCTCTAAATTTTGAGTTTAGTTTCAATTTAGTCCCTAAGTTTTAAAATGCTACAATTTCATCCTTGACCTTTGAGTTTTGCTCTAATTTGGTTCCTATGTTTCAAGATTCACACTTTAAACCTCGATTTTTCACTAAATACCCACTTTCCTTCTTAATCATTAATTTATGTTAATAAACTAAAAATCGTTAAAAGAATTATAATTAATTAAGTTTCACTATTTTTATCACTTTTAAAATTAAATTTAAAATTTCATTCTATAATTATTTTTTATTAATTAATATAAATTGACATTAATGATTGAAAGTAAGTATTTAATAAAAAATTGAGATTAAAAATGTAAAATATTGAAATCCAAGGACCATATTGAAACAAACTCAAATCTTAAAGGTAAAATTATAAAATTATAAAATTTAGAAGCTAAACTAAAACAAAATTCAAAACTCAAAATCTAAATTTATAATATTTTAAAACATAGAACCAAATAAAAATTAAAGTCAAAATTTAAAGACAAAACATGTATTATTCCAAAAAAAAAAAAAAAATCCCTAACATAACTCAAAGCTTTCATTTTCAGGAAAATGGTAGAAAATAAAATAATAATAATAATAAATAAATAAATAAATAAATAAAAAGGTAAAAATGAAAGAAGGAAAGGGGTTTGAAAAGGGTGTGTTTTTGGAATTGTTAAAATGTTGGGGTGTAGAAAATGAAAGAAAATTTATAAGTGCGCTAACTTTTTGGAGTGCTTTCGCAAATATTTTCACTAAATACCACCACATTAATTACAACCCATGACACTGACAGAAACCTAGCTGCCAACTAAATTTTCTCTCTCTCTCTTCTAATCATCAAATACCAAATTTGTTTTTTTTTCTTTTTTCTTTTTAACCAAAAAAAAAACCCAATTTATTTGTTGTTTGTTTGTCGTTTAGAGAGTCCATGTAAATTATTATTTGTTCATTCTTATTGTTAGTGCTATATCACATCATAAAAATATTAGTTTTACTATTTCTATACACCTGACATCATTTCTTAGTATAAAACCGGTGTTACTTAATAATTTTCGAATGTCAAGTAGTGATAATCTTGATGTTTTTAAAAACACCAAGTGATGCAATATAAAAAACAAAACAACTTGATCATAGACAAACGTTAAGTTATATATTTTTTATATATGTTTTGTATCAAGAATATTAACAAATTTGACATTAAGTATCATATTGTTAATTTTTGACAATTTTTATTTGTCAAATGTATTATAATCAAGAAGTTGAATGATTAATAATTTATTATTTTTTTTTACACTATCAATATCATGTAAGTCTTCTTTTTATATTAAATATCTTAAACTATATTTTTATCACTCGGTGCATTGATAATTTATTTCAACAATTTGATGCCTGGAAAACAATTTTATCAACTAAATAAATATTACATATTTAAGATCTATTAATTCAATATATCCACCAATGAGCTGATTTGACCGGACAGACCAGATGCTAGGCCAACGTATTTCCCCGGGGAACTAGTAAAGAAGGACCACAAAGCCCTTTGATAGAGATAGGAAATGACTGAACAAATGCGGTGACGCGACTTGTGTAGTTTCCCTATCGAAAAACTAACCCGATTATATGTCGGATAGGCGCCCGCCCCATTCTGTTTTGGGATCCCTTGTTTATTCCCCTGGGAAGGGAAAAGCCGCCTACCTACTCGTGCTCGTAGCTCGATCGGTTTCACATATATGGGGAATGCCTATCGCTATGAAAGACTATCATTCACAAGCGGAAAGTCATTCAATGGATTCACTTTCACTTACCGAAGTTGACTGGGTCTGGGACCTGTGGAAAAAGGGGAAACTCTTACCGGTGATGCGAAGGAGAACCCGGTGTCGAGCAAAGCTCACGATTCGACTGGAACTAAAGACTTGCCGACCATCTATGAACTGATCAGGGCGCCGCCCTCCTTCTTAGAACCCATTGAGGGGGGCCTCGCTGTATCTTACTGATGCTGCAAGGAAGGGTCTGACTGTACCGCTTTTCAGATGCAAACAAAGTAATCATTCGAACGACCAAGTCATAATGAGATTAAAAAACGCACCACCGCGGTCATCTCCTTCTCTTGAACTGTATAGCGGCAAGAAAGCCCCTACTCCCAATAGTTGAATTAGGAGTCTACTTTCTTTTCTGGTTTACTGCATCCGTAACGATTTCACTCGTTCGCTAACGAGCAAGAAAAGGCCCCTTTATCGCATCCTTTATCGCAAAAAAAGCCCTCTGCCCATAAAGAGATGTGGTACCTTTCACCCAACTATATTATTATAGTCAAGGTTTACCCATCTTGGCTTTCCTCATATATTCAATTATTATCTTTTATATGAACAATTTATCAACCTCAGTATAACAATTTCAAAATTACCCAAAGTTACAAAAATTAATGATATAATCCACATGAATTATTCAAAAACGATAAATTATATATCAATTATGATAAAACTAAGTTCACTTTGATTATTTGCACATTTTTACTGTCCCTATTACATGCGACATCCTTATTTAATCTTTATTGTGTTTATCATAAATGGTTCACACATGCACGTACAAACAATTTTATATCTCCATATATTTATACTTTCATCTTTATTGAATTATTATTTCCTCACTAGTTTAATTAGTTGATGGGAGAGATAATGTACCTAAATGTTTAAATAGTTTTTGCATTTAATGTGACTCCATTTATGTTATGTCGAAGCAATCATAGCGGATATATAAATGTATTAACGATTTCTTTAAAAAATATTTGTTATATAGAGGTATGAAAAAATATGATGGAATGAAATATATATATATATATATATATAATCAGCAAACACGGAAAGGCCGGGGGATGGAGTAATAATAAAAAATTTGTTGGTGTTGCGTTGGATGGTGATTATGAAAAGTGGTTACTTTAAGATTAATTAAGCAATATATACTAATAATAAAGCATGATTAAATATATTAATTAAATTTTTAGGTACGGAGGGCGTAATTTAAGGAATCCCAACCGTCGCGGGTGGCCAGATGTAAAGGGCTCATGAACACGCCTGCCTTTCATTCTTACTTCCTCAACCCATAACCGGTCATGCCCTGTCCCACCTCTATTTCCGGTTTTTTACGCACGTAACTTAAATAAATAACCTTAATTATATAATTCTCTAAACCTTCCTATATTTTATATACATAACCGAAATAATTATTTTACACAAACGTATCACCCAATTTACTTTTTTAATGCTTTATATATGTGTATATATATATAGACACGTATAAAGATGTATGTAAAGAAAGTTCTTGTAATTTTATGAACTTCCTATAGTGACCTTTTTTTAAAAAACCTACATAATTTAGGATAATTTCTCCAAAAATTCGAAAATTATTCTCTTCATAAACAAAAGCAAGAATCGAGGAGAAAGCAAGGTCTATATGATACATATGATATAATATATTCTATATATATATTTAATAATTACATGAACAAGATAATTTGTATAATATGTCGTCTCATATACCAAACAATATATGTGATATATTTATATTTTCTAATATATTTGGAAACACACCAAAAAATAAACTATAGTATATATGATGTATATTTACAATTGCCAATATATTCGACTTATATTTGAGATCTTAGTGGAGAGATGATTGATTTTCAACTAAGAATATGGAAGGAAATGAATGAAATCTACTAAAATGAAAGAAAAATTAATTTTGAAATATCTTTCACTAAATGAATATCTACTCAAAATTAATAAACAATAAAAATAAAGTCAAAATTAAAAAATGATGTCAATAAAGAAGTAATTAAATATTTTGCAAATTTAGGAATAATAGTTAAATTGGTCCAAAATTAAAACTAAAAAACTCTTAATGAAATAACTCAAAATCTAAAACATTTATGAAATATATAGTGTATGAAAGATTCATTACAAGAAATTTGGTAGAAGAAGTCCAAAAACTGTCGAGAAAGATTCTCCCAATAGTTTTTCAACTATCGGCATGATCGTGACGGAAAATCTTCTCCTGACGAAAAAAACCTTGTCATCGAGAAACAGAGATTTCGTGACAAAACAAAGATGGAGGATTTTTGCTGACGCCAGACAAAACCGTCGACATAAAGTATTTCTCCCTACGCTTAGAATGGTTCTTAACTGTCGAGAAAAATCCCCCGTCGACAGAAGTTTACTTCTCCTGATGCCAAATAGATGTTTTTACCATCGAGAAAGATTTCTTTTCCCCATGGTTCACTATTTTAGAGTCAGAAAATTTGTTTTTTGCCGACTGCCTATTCTAGGGTTGGGAAAAGGTTAAGAAATTCATAGATTTGTTGATAGCTACATGTTTCTTGGTGTCGAGAATATATTTTTTTTCACCTTATTTATTAAATATTAAATATTTTTTTTAATAGATATCAAACATGTTTGAATCTTGCAAATCTCAAATAATATAAAAAATGATCAAATTAATTAGTTCTATAAAACATTAAATAATATCCACAAAACATGTTTGAGTCTTACAAATTTTGTCAAACAAACAACCACTAGTAATATTCATCTTAAACATTTCCACAAATTCTTAACCCCCGAAACAACATTACGTAATATCCTCAAAACATAAAACCACAAAGTACCTATAGAATAGAAATCTACAACCTAACTTAGCTCGTTCGGAGATGCATCTTCAACATAAATCTCGAGATACCTACAAAATATAAATTTAAATAGTTTCAATACTCAATATACCATGTATCATTCTCAGACTCAATGTGGAACTTAAACCCCAACTTAAATCAACATACAAAATGTCATTTTTAAAACTACAAAAATTAAGGAATGCATCCGAATTTACTTTGAAAGATCTATGAGAGGAGCCAAACCCTAAAATTAATGAACTAAAATGAACGAAAATAAATTATTTTTTTGTGCTAGTGAGGTTTGCCTCATTCACCACTAACATGAATTAAACATGATTTTGCTTGAATCTCCCAAACCTAAGACCATAAATAAATTCTTCATACAAAAGATATATAGAGAGAAATTTATGGAGAATATTTCTCATTCTAGATTCCCAACTTCAAGCAATAATAATAAAAAGGAAAAATAGATGAAGAAGAGATAGCAATAGGTTGGCAATGGTATATATTGTCATCCTAAACCCATTAAAACAGATACCTGAATCATAATTATCATCCCTTTTATGAATTATCATAGTTTTTAACAATTTCAAATCCATTTGGGATTGGGGTCTGGTGCTTCAATCCCTAGAATCAACATAGCAAGCATAGAGTTTAAGCAATAGAAATGAATGATCCATCCAAATTGTCTGCTAAATTGAACAATTCCAAATTCCAATCCCAACAATACAAATCAAGACAGGAAGCTTTCACAAAGTATCGATAAAGATGCAATGTTCTACTCTCAACAAAGCAATCTACCTCTCTATAATTCTGGCCTAGAAGAAAAGAAAAGGTCAATTTTTAGTATAACACAGGAAAATCAATGGAAAATCTCAGTACCCCAAATTAGAGAGGAGACTAAAATGAATGAAAAACTAAAAGAGTTTAAGTAGTAGAAATGGTTGAAAATAGGGTTATTAATCTAGGGGCATTTATGTAATTGTGTAGGCCCCTAGGGTTTTCTACCGTCTATTTATATGTTGTGTCCCTGTGTATTCTGTGTATCAGATTAACTAATAAGAAATATTTTTATATCGTGGTTTTTCTCCTTATTCTAGGGTTTCCACATAACTGTGTGTTGTTATTCTCTTTTATTCTTCTATATTTTAACATGGTATCAGAGCTAGGCAACGAAACCCTGACCGTCATGGAAGAGAACTAACCACAGTCGTCTTTAGCCGATGGAACGTCAAGTTTTGACATGAAGACAGCCATTCGAGCGGCTGTGAAGGAATATTTTCAAGCAGCCCTACCGGAGTTGATTTCTGTCATCCAGCTGTAGTCGATGGAGAGCCGGAGCCGATGGGAGCCACCGTGCCAGACAGAAGCCACGATTGGAGACCGAAACCAGAGCGACACAGCCTTCGACGGTCAGACAGAGATGAGCAGCGCTGCCTTCGATGGTCAGACAGAGATGAATCAGATCGAGCCCAGTCGTGCCTTCGACAGTCGGACAGAGACAAATCCGATCAGGCCCAGCCATGGGTGGCTGCCACTCATGTCGATCGTGCTCACACTGTTCGAATCCTCCGTGTTAAGTCAGGTCGATCGTTGTGGAGTCGTGCCTAGCACTTTGCTCAAGCATTCCAGCCAGTCAAACCAGAATCCGGTCGAACCATCCAGTCGCTCAAACTAGCTGGTGCCTACTCGTGCGCTGGGCAAATACGAGGACCACCTACAGCCGCTAGCGTCATCTTTCCAGCCGTTGGTGGCTGCTTCTTTTCTAGCCACTTGTGGCTCGACTAATGCCCAGATGACGTTAGACAACGGTTGGCGTATCTTCAAAAAATAGATTTTAGACTTGGATACGATGTTCGGCGCAAATCCCTAATCGATTCAACCCGTCTATTAAGAGAATTCGGTAAATTTGTTCTCTATTTTTCCAAATGCTTCTTATTTATCTAGCTTGATGGCCAACTTTGCAAGATTTCTTGTAGGAGAAAAATTAAATGGCCAGAATTTTTTCTCCTGGTCCTAATCGATCAGAATGGCCTTGGAAGGGCGTCACAAATTTGGATACTTGACGGGGGAGATTTCGAAGCCGATACCAGGCGATCCTCAAGAACGGATTTGGAAAGGGGAAGATTCGCTGTTCTTCGTGAATAGTATGGAACCTCAAATAGGCAGACCATTATTGTATGCTGCAACTGCCAAGGATATCTGGGAGGCTACACGGGATTTGAACTCAAAGAGACAGAATGTCTCTCGACTATATACGCTTCACAAGCAGGTCCATGAATGCAAACAAGGGTCCATGGATGTGACGTCATATTTTAACAAATTATCAATGCTTTGGCAAGAGATGGACCTGTGTCAAGAGATTGTCTGGAACTGCGCGCAAGACGGGGCTCAATACTTGAAAATTGAAGAAGTAGACCGTGTGTATGTCTTTTTGGCTGGATTAAATAGTACTAAATTCGATGGTGTCCGTAGTCGAATATTGGGCCAACATCCTACACCTTCTCTCAGAGAAGTTTGCTTCGAAATACGGCTAGAAGAGAATCGGTCATGCGCCATGAATAATCCTATTACTACAACTGATGCAGCTGCCTTCATTGCAAAGTCACTCAGTATTGATGGCGATAAAAAAAACCCCACCTGTGTGTGAGCACTATAAGAAGCCCTGCACACAAAGGACCAGTATTGGAAATTGCACGGGAGACCTCCAAATAGCAGGCGACGGTAGTCTCATGCCAAATGTAATACTGGTTGTACCCTAGTGAGTGACTCAGCAGATGAACATACTCAGAAGCAGTCTTCGGTTGACCATAAAAACAGTTTGAGTACAGTTGGGGTGAGTGTTATTGCACAATCAGGTAATTTTCCTTCATTTGGCCTTATTAGTATAAATGGTAAAAAACCTTAGATTGTGGACTCAGGAGCCACAGATCATCTTACCAGCTCTTCAAATCTGTTTATTTTTTTTAATTCAAGTGCTGAAAATGAGCGTATTCGAATTGCAAACGAGTCTTTTACCCCTGTTGTAGGGAAAGGCCATATCTCCCCGTTTGACGGTTTAGTTTTACGTGATACTTTGCATGTGCCTAAAATCTCTTATAATCTGTTGTCTGTGAGTAAAATTACAAGGGATCTGAAGTGTAAGACAATTTTCTCACCTGACTCCATTTTGTTTCAGATCTGAAATTGGGGATGATGATTGGCACTGCCTGGCACGATAGGGACTCTATTTCCTTTCTGAAGATGCTTCCTCTAGAGATGATCATCGAACTGGGTTTATGTCATTAAATTTTTCTGTTTCTGAAAATGACTTTATGTTGTGCATTTCTGTTTAGGACATCCAAATTTTCAATATATGAAGTATTTGTTTCTGCATTTATTTCGCAATGTTATACTCTCTCTTTAAATTGTGATGTGTGTATTCGTGCCAAGCAAAGTTGTGTTCCTTTTCGGTCTCAGCCTTATAAACCCTCGAGTCCTTTTACTCTTGTTCATAGTAATGTTTGGGGTCCTCACCTGTGACCACTTCCACTGGTAAACGTTGGTTCGTCACGTTTATAGACGACCACACTCACCTTACTTAGGTATTCCTCCTCACTGACAAATTTGAGGTGTCATCCATTTTCCAACAATTTTATACAACTATTGAGACTCAGTTCAATGCGAAGATTGGAATTTTATAGAGTGATAATGGGCGAGAATTCTTCAACACCCCATTCGGGTATTTTCTTGTCTCTAAGGGAATTGTCTACCAGAGCTTTTGTGCTTATACTCCGCAACAGAATGGAATAGCCGAGCGGAAAAATCGTCATCTGGTGGAAGTAGCCCGGTCTCTTATGTTATCTGCCACTCTTTCGTCATATTTGTGGGGGGATGTCGTTCTTACTGCCGCCCATCTTATTAATCAGATGCCCTCCGGTATTCTTAACCTTCATACTCCCTTGGATTTGTTTAAAGGGTCCTTCCCAACCACTCGGTTAATCTCCGATTTTCCCCTTCAGGTCTTTGGTTACGTTGCCTTTGTTCATTCCCATTGTCCAAACCGCAAAAAATTTACCCATCGTGCTCAGAAGTGTGTCTTTGTTGGACATCCACTTCATCAACATGGGTATAAGTGCTATCATCCATCCTCTCGTAAATACTGTGTCTCCATGGACGTCACCTTCCTCGAGGATCAGCCGTTCTTTCCTGTTAGTCATCTTCAGGGGGAGAACATGAGTGAAGAGACTAACTGGTCCTCTTATGCTATTCCCTTAAAGTCAGCTCCTATTCATATGAATGTCCGTTAGGAGATAACCTTTTTCCCGATGCCAAAAAAATGGTCGGAAAAAATGGTCAGAAAAAATCGATTCTTTCGACGCTTTTTTGGCGTCGGGAAAAGTTCCATCGAAAAAAACAAGAATTCTTGTACTGATTTTCCCAATAAAAACCTCATTTCATTATGGAAAATTGCAATGATTAGGAAAAAAAACTACAAATCTAATAATGATTTTTTAAATTGCTAAATATATATAAAAAATATCTAATTTTCATATTTTTATTATTCTAATTTTATCCTCATTTGTATAGTAGCAAATATATCAGATATAAATTATACATGGTATATCATTTATATAACTAATATACCATGACTTAATTGTGTTATGATGAATGTAATTTGTGTTGATTGTGGTGAATATTGTTTGTGTTGATTATGGTAAATATTGTTGATTATGAAGTTATCTATTCGATTAATTTGGTTTCGATGGTTTGATTTAGGTTTTTTTGTAGTTAATTGTGTGTAATGTTTTAATTTTATATCTTATTTTAATATTATGTCTTAATTACATTAATGATGTCAATCGATATAACAAATATAAAATATATAAGTTAATACGTTCTAGTTTTGAAATTTTGTAGTGATATACCAAATTTAGAAAGATAAAAAAATATATATTAAATATATTCTCATATCTATCTATATCACATAAGGACTATATCACTCACAATATTGACATACTTACGGTTAACATTGGTACTTCAATTATATATTGGTACTAATTCAAAATGCATTTTATGTGCATCTCATTAGTTTATTAATAATTTATAATCACCCAATCAAAATTTCTTTTAGTTATAAAATTGGAATATTAATCGTAGTATATAGCACTATATCAATCAACATTCATATAAATAATAAATTTTAAATATATAATCATGAACGTATTGGTAGTATATTAACATTATTTCAAAATCCATTTCGAGTATAAAACTGGTGCATCATTAGTATATTAACACTTGTTAAAAATGTATTTGCTAAAATATATTTGTAGTTTATTGACATCTATTCAAAATTTAGTTTCAAAGTATAACATTCGTATTATCAATATCTTATCATCATTTATTCAAAATGATCAAAATGGTTATGAACATGATGAGTTGAACCATCATAAACCGATAATAGTGTTGGGTTTTATGTTCTAAAACTCGTGGTATGTAAACAATGGAGCTTATTCTGAAAATTCAATAAAGGTGTTATTGAATAGATCTATTGCTTGAATAGAACTCCAATAAACCTAAAAGTCCCTTAACTATTGGATGAGTACTTGAACTTTATGTGGAGACATAAAGGTGGATCAGGTTCAATTAAATAGTCAAAATGATCTATAGTGCATGGATAAGGCTGGGTACCTTATTTTGGTAACACTATTGGATACAGCCTGCTCTGTAGTTGTTACAAGGAGTTGTAAAATGCTACAAATGAAGTGATCCTAATTCGTTCATGTTAGACATGAGGAGTGGTGGTGTCCTTATGCAAAAGAATTTGTATAAGATCGGACCACGAAATGAGTCACTTTTACTTTATAACACTGTTTAAGACTGACTATTTCAAAGTGATGACCTAGGTAACTTGACCTTAATCCTGAGCTAAATATGAACTCTTGTTTATTCGGGATTGCCCTTAGATTTGCATAGGTGATGGTTGGCTCAATAGCGCTGGCTCAATATGACTGCCATTTCAGGGGTAAGACTAGATAGATAGCTAGGGACATAGGGTGCAAGAGGGAATTCATTCATACCTGCTTTAGGGATAGTAGAGAGGTTGTTCCTTTAAGTGCTGATTCTAGGGCTTGAACAAGGGATCCCGCCCTCTCATTTAGCATGAGAGTACTCGGTTTTTTGATTGGATCATAAAACAATTGTTCATTAGGGGATCAGTGGGGACTTAAGAAACAAGAGGTAATTTCGGGGGTAAAACAGAGATTTGACCCAGCCGTTATTACAAACAACCTGTGAAGGGTTAACTTACTAATCATGGTTATATTGAGTGGACATAATATATCTACAGTGAGGGGAGTTCAACTATGGGCTTTAGTGGAGTGACCCATTTGTTAACGAATGGGGTTAGATCAGTCTAATGAGTTTAGCTGATTAATCTCGGATCGTTGGAGCCCATGATCTATAGGTCCATGAGGTCCCCCTACTAGCTCGAAAATGGATAGCTCTAGAGTAGCGTGATAAGTTAATTTAAAACGTTCAAATTAGAATCAAACGAATTGGAGAAAATATATTTAAATATGATTTAAATATATGAAGATGAATTTGTGTAAAAATTAATTTAATATTGGATATTAAATTAATTAGAATTATTTAAATTATTTAAATAATAATTTTATTAGAAAATTAATTTGTAAAATTAATAAATTTTGATTTTAGAAATAAAATATGATTTTNAATAATTTTATTAGAAAATTAATTTGTAAAATTAATAAATTTTGATTTTAGAAATAAAATATGATTTTAAAATAAATTTTTGGATTTTTGGAAATTGAAAAATCACACAAACTTGAAAAAATGGGTTTTTCAAGTTATCTTCAAAGTTGCTTACAAAGAACCCACCACCTCTTCTTTGGTTTACTCCAAGCATGAGCTGCATCCCATGCAGCACATCTCGTTGCATAAGAGATTGGAGTGAAGAAAGGGATGATGGACCAAATGAATTTTTGCTGAAAAATTCAAATGAAGAAGGTGTTCTTCAATGGGTTGGTTCAGTAAGCTTTCTCCGTATTCCCTTCGATTCCAGCTTATTTTGAGTCCCACAACTCAATTTAGAGCACCAAGAGGATAGAAAGGAAGATCTTGTGGTTGTCTACACAAGGATTCAGAGGATTTTGCAGCTGAAAATAGAGATTTCGTTGGTTCGGCCAAGGTATGTTCATGAAACCCATTATACTCTGTTTTTAGCATGTTTCTTTTCAACCAAAATTAATGAATTAGAATGCTTATGGATCCTGATTTCTTCCGTTGCATGATGGTGTTGATCCAACAAATAGTGCATTAGAAAAATAATAGTTTGAAACAAATGAATAAGAGTTCAAATTAAGTCCAAAAACAATAACAAATGTGCGAGTTGTTCACTGTTAAATTTGGTATCAGTTAATTATTATATCAAATATAAAATGTAAGAGTAAAATTGCAAAAATTGAAATGGAAAATCATATCTTATGTTTTTTTAAGAATATTTTTTTTCCCGCTACTCTTACCCATTCTAAGCAAGTTCTAATTTTCCTAATCATGCCACTTATATATATACTAGCTATAAAACACGGGCAATACACGTGACTAAAAATTTTTAGAATGTCAATTTTACTTATGAAATGTCAATAACAAAATGAACGTAGATTTTATTAAGTTTAAATAATAAATATCTAACATGAGAATTAAAAATAAAATAATTAATGGCCAAAACTATATATATATCTTATATTAGGTTAATTCACAATATTATATAAAATGAGCTACACTTTTTTTTTTTGGGGATATTTGAAACACTTTTTGATTATTGATGGTTTTGTTAGATGCTTGTATGATTCAAAGGAATTTGTTTTATTCCTTCAAAAATAGCACAATTCTTATTTATTAGAGTAAATTTGAGAATATATTAAGATAAAAAGTTAGAGATATGTATGATATATATTAATAGATTCTATGTATGATTATGTTGTTCTCTATTGTTGTTATGGGTAGTTCTCCTAACATAATGAATAAAAAATGTTAAATTCAAACACATGAAAATCAAATAAACATCTTGGCTCAAACATATAAATAAAATATCTAAGATTTTAATAAATTAGAAATCTAATTAAAGATATAACTAAAATTAATAAAACAACAATATATAAAATTTGATGAACAAACAAAAACTACATGTTCAATATTAACATTATAATTTAAAAAGAGACAAATTTATGAATATTTCTTATGGTTGAAAAAGAAGATATTCAGTACAATTGCGCTACCAAAAGGAAAAAAAATTAAAATAGACTAAATAATTTGCCAATTAGGAGAAGATCCATTTGACCAACTTGAAAATTAAAAAGTTTCTTGTAATTTCTCACAAATAACGTCTAATAATGAATAAAATTGTGTCATCCTTTACGTTTCATGTCTGGTGGTATCCTTTACGTTTCATGTCTTTTACAGTGTTGTTGTGAAGCCAATTTGCAACTGCTATATTTATGAATACAAAATAATCATCATGGTTAACAATCCTTTTTTTTTTTACTTTCACATCTCTTATTTGCCCTCTTTTCTCCATTCAAACTCATTTTCATTTCTTCTCAAAAGACTAAATTCTTGTTTAGTTTTGCTTTTCTTTTTTCATCTAAATTCTACTTCATATATTTAAAAGAATTTATCGTAATTTCTCTCACTCGTCTCCTTAAAATTCATATAAAAAGACAAAAAAGATTGTAGAAATTGGTGACTAACTTGCTAGCAGAAGAGATGTTTTTTTAGTAGAAATGGGAGTGAGGGATTTGAACCATGAGGATGAATGTTGCGATTTAATTTGCTAGAAATGTGTGCTTTTAAAAAGATATAGTTTTTCCAAACGTTTCAAAATTGAGGGATGAAAAAAAATAGTAATCATTAAAAATTTTCACAAAAAAAAAAATGACTGCAAAACTAAATGAAAAAGAATAAAAAAAAATTTATACATAATATTTACCTAAAATTTGAACTTGCTGATGGTGTTGACAATCAACATGCTTAAGTAATTAGGATTTTAAGCACTCTAACTACATTAATTTTAGATTTAAAGCATATTTATTCATTTTTCAGAATATATGAGGGTAGAATCCAAAATTAGATTGAATTAAGGGAATTTTTTGGAGAGAAATTTTTGGTTTTGAGTTTTGAGACATGAACTTTTCTTCATGAAAATCAATTTTGCAAGAATGAATTTTCTCATCAAAATTCATCTTTTATTCAAGACCAACATATAAAACAATTTTGCTACGAGATTGACACCAAAGCTCAATCAATTTTGGGTGGAAAAATGTGGTGTCTCAAGTGGGAAAAACCCACCTAAATGAATTTTTTTCATTTTTTAATTCAATTTTAATTTGAAATCTAATTTCAAAATTAAAATGAACAAACTACTTTATAAAATATTAATTCAATAATTAATATTTAAATAAAATTAATTCTAACAATTAATATTTAAATAAAATTAATTCTAACAATTAATTTTTAAATAAAATTAATTCTAAATAATTAATTAATTAAATTTATTTAATATCAAATATTAAATCAATTAAACATTAATTCTTAACATGAATCCCTATTTATGTATATAATATTTAAATCATATTTAAATATTTTTCAACTCTTCCAATTTCGTTTAATTCAATAACTAAACATTTAATTATATTGTATATAATTAATAATTCCCTTAAATCAAATTTGAATGTTTTAAATTTTCTCATCACATTATTTTAAGGTTTAGTCCGTTTATGAGCTAGTAGAGGGACCTAATGGACCTATAGATCATGAGCTCCAACGATCCGAGACTAATTGGTTAAATTCTTTTAATCGAATTAACCAACATTCATTAACTACTAGGTCATTCCGTTAAAGTCTTGTAGCTGCACTCTCCTCATTGTAGATATATTTTTGCCCACTTGATTTAACCATGATCAGTAAGTCGATCATTCTCAGGTTATTCGTATTTACAGCAGGGTCAAAATTAGCGTTTTAACCCTGTAATACATCTTACTCCTTAAGTCTCCACCGATCCACTAATGAATAATTGGTTTATGGTCCTACCAATAAATCGAGTCCCTCTCAGTCATAAAGAGGGCGGGACCCCTTGTTCAAGACTTTGAGTCAGTACTTAAAAGAACAACCTATCTACTCACTCTGTCATCGGGTACAAGCGAATTCCATCTTGCAGGACAATGTTCTCAGCTATCTACCTGGTCTTACCCCTAAAATGGGAGGCTTAGAGCGGCGATGTTGAGTCACTCTCACCCATGCAGATTAAAGGATAATCTTGAATAAACAGAAGTTCATAGTTAGCTCAGGATTGAGATCGAGTTACCTTAGGTCATCGAATTGAAATAGTAAGTTTTAACAGTAAACGACGTTATAAAGAAAAGTGACTATTTCAGGGTTTGGTTTTATACAAACATCTTTTGCATAAGATGCTCCCACTCGCATGTCTCTACATGAACGATTTCGGGATCACATCGTTTGTATCAAATACAAAGCGTGTCGCATCCATAGTGTCCCCAAGGTAAGGTACCCAACCTTATCCTTATACTTATAGATCATTTTGGCTATATACTCAAACTGATTTTCTTTTATGTCTCCACATAAAGTTCAAGTATTCATGTTGTAGCCAGGGGTTCATTAGTTTATTGGATTTAGGCTATTACAAGTGCAATTTACATGTTCAATAATAACTTTATTGAATAAACCTCAATGACAACTTTATTGTAAATAGAATAAGTTTAAAGATTACAAACTGCGAATTTTAGGACATACAACCCAATACTTACGTCTCCTTCCCCTTCACATTAATTAATTTTGTATAGACTAGACCAACGGCGACATGACAGTGGAAGAGAGGAGATCGAAGTGGCCAACTATGCCCGATGCGACTGAACCAAGAACCAAAAATCGAAGAGAAGGAAAAAAATATTGGGAAAGAAATTAAAAAAAAAAAAACCTAGGAAAGATTTGAGAGACTATCTAACCAAATATATATATATTTTTATTTTTTTTTTAAAAACATATATTTTCGAGATACAAAACCCTTATATTTAGTAAAATATATTTATTTTAACTACTTATGTATAAACATCAATATCATATCTTAATGGCCAAGTGAATCTCAAAGAAAATTCACCATAATAAATTTCTATTCATCTTCTCATTTTCTACGATTTCTTGATATTAATTGAACGGTGTATTTCATTTTTCGATCTTTTTCTACTAAACATCCTCCCTTGTTCTTTTTTTTTCAAAAAAAAAAAAAAAAAAAAGAAACTATCAAGAGCATACTTCACTGTGAGAGCCTTGAGTGTTGGCAACAATAGAAACCCGCTAAACAAAAAACAATCAATGCAGTCGAAATACGAAGGAGGATCAGGGCTAGCTTGAAATAGAGAACAAAATCTTGATTCTAAAATTCTTTTGATAACATTTTGAAAATGAAGAGATGAGGCCAGATAAAAGTAGAAAAGTTTGTATTTAATATTTGAAAATTTTGTAGTTATAACGTGAAGGAATGTGTTTGTACGAAGTTATGCAATTTTGTAAAGGGATGTGTTTGTATCAAGTGATACCAAGCGAATTCAAAATATGTGATATTGTGCGTAAAATAGAAAATATTGAATGAGGGTAAAATAGGAATTTTTAAGAGATATAAAGGTGAAAAGGGAAGATAAAAATTCTCCCCTTTTTATCTTTTTAATATAGTATAGATATAGATAGATTGATGATTTTATATATGTATATAACTAGCATACAATAATAAATATTAAATACTACACCATAAAACTACCATAGAAACAAATTGAAACTAAATGATTTTTCTTTTTGCTTTTTGGAAGGGTAGGAATTAATTATGGATCAGAATACTTTTCAAAGTTTGTTTAATTTTAGTTCCTATATTTTTAATTTACTAAATTTAACTTTTGTATTTTAAATAAATGTTAAATCTAGTCTCGAATGTTAGTTTATTGTGAATTTAAAAAATTTTAATTTATTAATATTTTTATTATAAATTTTGAAAATATAGTCACATACCAAATTCATTTACATAAAAATTATATTTCGATTCAAATTAATTTTGAGAAACTATATTTATGAGTTATTAAAAGTAAAAAACTAAAATTGGAATTATAAAGACTTAAAAATATAGGACTAAAATGATGGTTTAATATTAATTATTAAATTAAAAAAAAGGGATATAATTGGTTGGTGAGCATCAAACCTAAAAGCATGAAAGAAAAGAGGTTGAGAAAAGTCAACAGGTAAAGTAGTAATGAAGAGGGAGAAGTTATGATGGTGATGGTGATGGTGATGGTGATGGTGATGCTAAGAATCAATATATCAATATTATTGAGAAGCAAGTTGAGATGTACCAAAATGGTAAAATTACTGTAGATCTGATCTGATGGTTCTGTTCATTTAGTTTATAGTCTAAAAATATTTTTAATTATATCTTTGCAATTTTTCTTTTAATCTAACCTAGTTTTTTTTCCCCCCAATTATAACAACACTGTTATTTGAAAATAAATGTGACACATGCCTTAAACTAAATAAATGATAATTTGACATTATACATGTGATCAATATAAGCAACTAGTCAACTAAACACAATGGCCAGGGTGAGACTGAAAATGGAAGTAAAGAGGAAGAATGTAATAAGAACTACATTTTTGATTTGCCATGAATCATTACTAAAAGTGAAAAGGTATAAAAAATTATTTATAACACATGTCAAAATGAGTTTAGCTATGAAGTAATTGACATATATTTCAACCAAATGCTTTAAAATAAGTTTAAATACTACTTTGATCTTTATACTTTTAAAATTTTTATTTTTGGTTATTATAGTTTCAACTTTTGTTTTTCTTGGTCATTAAACTTTGGGTTCTTTTGGACTTTGAACTTCTTTTATGTTTGTGAGTGTCTAAGCCAATTTACGCACACCTTGACTATTAACTTTTAGTATTTGAACTTTCAAAAAGTGACAACTTTTGAAAATATAGAGACTAAAATGACTAAAATGAACAAAAAAAAAATATAAAGACTAAAATGAATCAAAATTAAAGTATAGAAATAAAAAATAACATTATAAAAATATAGAGACCAAAATAAATAAAACTAACCAAAAGTACATAAGCGAAAAATAATGTTTAAAACTTAATTGTAATTCATTTAATACTTTCAAATTGACATTAAAACTAAAGATTATGAACGAAAAATCGAAATTAAGAGAGTAAATTTTGAAAAAAAACTCAAACTTCTATCATTAAATTAAAATTAGGCTTAAAAAGAGAGAGAGAGAGAGAAGATTTTAAAAGTTGGGACTAAATAGTATTATTTATAAAAAAAATAATAAAAAAAAAGGGGTAGTGGATGTGGTTTCCTACCAAGTAAGTACGGATAACAATCCGTGGCACGGAACATCCTCCGTACACGTCATACTCCAACGCATTCACACCACTCTTCTCTTATTTATTTTATTTTATTTTTCTCGAGGAATTTGTGATATTGTTTTTAATAAATAAATAAATAAATTATTAAGTGTGATGCTGCGTCATCCCACCTGATCATTTCTTTCCTCCGCCCCTCCTCTCCCTTCCATCCTCAAACTCCATCTTTTACAATTTGAGTTTGAAACATATGAGGATTGCTTCAAGTCAAAAACTCCTTTAATTTTAAAGTTTATATCGAGTCACTAAAAAGAAAGATGGATTTTACTGATATAGATATTCATTATATTAATTTTCTTATTAAACATTTATTAACCATGTATACATATAATCTTAAGTTTTATTTTTATTTTTATTTTTATTTTCAATTTACCTATGTTATCTATTCATTCATATATCTCATTTACTCAGATATTATAAGTCTCACCACCTTTTGTCTTGGTTTGTTCTGCAATTAGAAATGTTCACAGGATAAGATGAGGTCGGTGATGGTTTTTCCATCTAGTTCTTGCTTCTAATTTCATTTTCTATCCCTCTAAAACTTTTCATTTAATTGGTAGGGATTCTTCGAATGTTTTCCTCGAGGAGGGGTCAAATTTCTTCGAGAAAGAGAAAGATAGGAAAGATGCCAAGTCAAGCCATGTACTACTATCGACAAGATGGGATTAAAAAAATAGCCAAATGCTAGGAAAGCATAGTCAGACTAGTGTCGCACCCTCTATTTAGATATACTATTGAACTAAAATTGTGATTATCCCACTGTAATGAGGCACCCTCCCTTTTGATTGCGCTCGGGTTGTTGTCTCTTAGGAATCCCTACGTTCCCTACTATGTTGTTGAAAGCTAGATTCACATGAGGCATGTAATGCGTAATTAAAAGAAATGACAGTAACCCAAAGACTATAGGGAATAAGCCCAAGGTAGAAGCGCTTAACTTGCATTGACAATATGAATCTATTTTTATCCAACGTGAGAGACCTTTCAGTGCAAGTTTTATCCCCACTCACGTTTTCAAATAAAATTTCTAAAAAGTTACCTTATATGGGATTACTTAAAGACAAGAATTAATTTTTTTTAATAAATTTTTTATCAAGTGACAAGTGACCAAATAACCCATACAAAGTGAACCTAAATATTTCATGGTTACATTGAATTGGATTCATTATTTATTGAGTGTTATATGACTTGAAAAATTTACAACACAAACAACTAGAGGTTTAGTTTATAAAATATCTCAACCCAATCCATGATCACTAATAGGTGGAAAAAGACTTGTCAAAGGTATTGGCAATCATATGAAATTTATAAGTGTACGAATCTAAGAACTACTAAAACTTAATTAGCAGTAAGATCGAATCCAACCACAGAAAAGTTTAAAACCAATTTTCTAATTAAAGTGATATATGAGAGGATTTAGTGTGGAGAGAGAAAATGTAGACAAGTGAAGTGCATGAAATAAAGGATAAATGTGTAATCTTGCTAGATGTTTTAATTTAGAAGAATGAATCGCCCAATGCAATATTTTGATAAGGGGAATTATATTTCAGACAATTGCAAGCCCACAACCAACTTTGACACGAAAAAGTCAAATCAAGCACCTCAACTATTAATTAAGACTAACACTCTAATTAAGCTAAATGAACTTGAGTATGATGATGTTTCATGCAAGCCTAACATTTGCCTTACGTTTTAAGGTATTATTACAGTGATTAATTAATAAGTAGTGCCTAATTATAACCACGATTTGTTCTTTAGTCATGAATTGATCGTGCAAGTTAATGTATCCCAACATATCCGTACAAGACGTAGAGAGACTATATCGATTCTTGCTACTTAATTGAAAACATGACGAAACATGATGAGATTACACTCAAGCATCAAGGTAAAATTATTAGTCATGCATCTAACCATTGCATCATTAATCCAATCAATAAATGCGTACTCAAAAGGTTTAAACATAAATAAAGAATACTTACTATCAATGAGATATGAAATTAAGCATAAATCTCACAAAATGTTTGGGTTCCTCCAACTCCCTAAAACTAAAAATAAATTATTCTGACCTTTCTGTGGTGAGGAGGAAGCTAAAACCAGCATATAGTCCAACTTGATTACAATGAAAAAACTAAAGAAAATACCTAAAAACTAGGAAAATGGAAGAGATCAGAAATGGGGTAGTGGGTATGAGGGCCCTGAGATAATTGAAATTGAAAAATCCCAACCCTCGCAACTAACTTTACGACGCTACGCTACTGTGTTGCAGCATTGTGCCTCAACGTTGTTGCCTAACATTGCAATGCTAGTCTTCGAGTCATTTTGGTCATTTTTTGTTACAACATTCTATCAATCACCTCTACCCTCCACTTCCTTTTTAGACTTCTTATAATTATCATTGTATTTGCATACAGTTACATATCATTGAGCTAACCTAAACTCACTTTGCTTTCATCATGTTTTTACAACAATTGCAGAAATGGTGACTCGATGTTTGACGTTAAAGGAGGAAGTTGTTTGTCAATTACCATTATCCTATCTATCATTATATTTAAATTTTGTGTTAAATGAATCATTAACAATTAATACAAAAGAGAGTAAAAATGAAGAGATTCAGAAAGTAACTTCAAAACGTACTAGATGAGAATACATGCATATCTGATAACAGTCACAAAAATGAATACAAAATTATTGAAATTAATTGTGTTACATAAAACGAAATAGGGTCTCTTAATTATAATAATATGCACCAATTCAATAAGCTTTGATTTCTACATATTTTATGAGGCACACTTATCTTTCTCATAAATCTCCTTTTCGCTTTCTTTACTACTTTTAACAAAGTTCATATCCACGCGGTGAGAGCTATTAACAAGCTTCATCCACAAAATAACGTAACCTCTATTATGTTAAAAGATTCTAGTCGCTTACACATTCTTATGTTAATTTGAGTTAGACTCGTTTTGACATATTTTATCTTTCTTTTCATTATACAATAATAATTATTTAATTGTTGACTAAACTAAAATTTAATTAGGCTCTAACTTCGTATTTAGATTTATTTAGAGTCTGTTTGGATTGACTTGAGAAAAAAATATTTTTCAAAAAACTATTTTTTATTTAAACACTTTTGAAAAAAGTGATTAAAATACACTTGAAAAACTATTTTAAGTGATTGTCAAACATTCTAATTTCTTCCTAAAATGATTTATTTTTTAAATTAAACACTTGAAAATATATTCCAAACACCCCTTTGGTCTTTAAATTTCAAAATTCCCATATCAATACTTGAAATTCAATATTTTTAAAACTTATAGATCTGTACAGTATGTAGATTACAAATTTGGGGATGTAATAATGCGGTCCTGAGAATGTTTGATAGTTCAAATGGTTTCATTACTATTTTAGCCCGTGCATATAAATATGTGATATATGTTCCATTTGAGTTAAGTGATTGAATGAATTAAGTGATGTAGCCTAGCTACAAGTAGATCATGAAGTTGTTTGCACTATATAATGTAGAGAGAATTGGGTGCATAGATAAGATATTATAAAGTCAGTGGTAAAAATATTATCTTATATATGACCCAACTTCTCGTGCTCTACGCATCAATGGTGTCTGCATAATGGGGATTCCAAGATATTTCAACTTAATTACAACTTGCTTTTAATCAGTTTCATATTTCCCTTCAAATATTGTAAGTGGGTTTTCAATCTAACATGTCAAATATATCAAAACCAAACCTCTTCTCTTATACAATCATGTCAAAACCTTCTGCACTAGTTAGCTATGTCAAGAATCATTTGAAAAAATCTTGATCGTTTTTTGCATTTGGTAAATCAAATTTAAATTTAAATTTGTTAAAATTACTTTTAAAAACACGTTAATTTGATGTCTACTTTAAAAGCAATATCCTCTTAACTTTTAGATTCTCCTAAAATCAGATAGAATTTTTAACTAATATTTCGTTTTCAAATTTATACTTTAAAAAGAAGATTTATTTATATATTTATCTATTTCTCATCTAGCCAAATTTATTTTCTATTTTTCACGAGTTAAATGCATTAATTTTTTAAATAGTATATCATATTGAGTTTTATTTTTTTTAAATAAAGCTTTTTTCTATTATTTAAAAATTAATCTATAACAAACAAAATTTATCATACTAAAAAATTATTTAAAATTTTAAATTACAAACTTTTTTTTTTTTTAAAAAAAGTTGATTATGAGTCTATTTTAGTTATTATATCTAAAATAAGATGTTTTTGCATTTATCTATCAAACACTCTAACCTATGTTTTTGCATTTATCTATCAAACACTCTAACCTACTTTTTAAAGTTTAAGCTGAAATTTATCAAACACTATTTTACTTTTTTTTTTTTTTCACAGTTGATTTTTCTAAAAGCACAATTGTCAACAATTATTTTAAAAGTTATAATTCCAAATGGAACCTAAGACTAAACCTTACCCAAACTACAACGTGTTTGGGACAAGAAGTATCTAGAATAGTGAACTCCAAAGAGTTATGAAATCTAGAGAGTTATGAACTCTTAGAGCTACAGTGTAAGCAGTTCATAAGGTATAAAATTAATATTTCTTACTAGTGGGACCCACAATTTCTTTGAATCAAACAAAGAGTGGAGTTTACAACTCATACTTTCGAACTTATTGCGGCCAGACATAAATATACAAGTGTTATTCTAACTTTGGGAGAAGGAAATAGACCCTATACAAGTGTGTTCATGAATACAATTTCTTTTGTCAATTATATTAACAAAATATTTACAGTGGGTTAAAAGAATTGGTTATCATATTTTCAAATATGCCACACAAAATAAATAATTTATAAATATGATTTTTTAAAAGTTTTCTAGATCTATCAGTGATATACCATTATATATACTCTATCAATAATAGACTTCTAACATGGATAAACCATTTTAATAATCTATCATTGATAGGCTTATGTCATTGACAAACTATTTTCATGGCTATTAGCTTATATAGATCATCTCTACATTTATCACTAATCAATGCCTCTATTATTTATCAATGGTATTTAGGTCTCTTGATGATGAACAATTTATTTATTATCAATATTTTCACTAGTTGTAGCTTTTTATGACTGATATGCTATTTTTATGTCTATTAGCAACCATTTTTAAATATTTATTAGACCAATTTTAGGTTGATAGCACTGATAGAACATTTTCATGTATATAATGATTGATAGACATGATAGAATTCTGTCATTGATACATATCTATCTTTTATATGTTAGTTTACAGAAACATGCAACGGAAGAAGACAAGATCACTAAGCATTCTAATTTCTCAATTTTGACATCAGAATAAGCATGTTCATAGGGTATTAAGAGGATTTCAATACATACCTTTGAAAATCCTTTTCAAACACAAATTTGAGTTGCAATCTTCTCTAATTGAAGTCGTGGACCACCAAAAGATTTTCTCGACTATTTTAATTTGAATTTTGATAAACTCTTCAATTTCATTTAATTTCGATAAATTAGACGTTAATTAATTATATCGAATATAATTATACAAATCCTAATTTGAATTTGAACTATTCAAATTTAAACCCTAAACTCAATTTGAACATTTCAAATTGAAATTCAATTTGAACACTTCAATTTGCAATCATTCCAAATTCACTCAATTTACTAATTCAAAGTGTTTAGATTTTACGAGCTAGTAGATGGACCTTATGGACCTATAGATCATGAGCTCTAACGATTTGAGATTAAATGGCTAAAACTCTTTAGTAAATCGGGTAGACGCAAATTTCGTCTTGCACCCTATGTCCCCAGCTATCTACCCGGTCTTACTCTTGAAATGGGAGGCTTATTGAGCCGATGTTGTTGAGTCAACCTTAACCTATGCAAATCTAAGGATAATCCCATATAAACAGGAATTCATAGTTAGCTCATGATTAAGATAGAGTTACCCAAGTCATCTAAGTGAAATAGTCAGTCTTAAATAGTAAACAATGTTATAAAGTAAGAGTGACTTATTTCTTGGTCTGATCTTATGCAAATTCATTACATAGGACGCCCCATTCTTCATGTCAATACATGAACAAATCAGGATCACTTCGTTTGTAGCACCTTACAACAATTTGTATTAACTACAGAGTGGGTCGCATCTAATAGCCTTACCAAAATAAGGCACTCAATCTTATTCATATCCTATAGATCATTTTGACTATTTATTTGAACCCGATCCACTTTTATGTCGCCACATAAAGTTTAAGTACTCATATAATAATCATGGATATTTTAGTTTATTGTATTTATTTCTAAAACGGAATAAACAATTCATAAATTCAATGATAACTTTATTTAATCAAACTTCAATAATAACTTTTTTGAATTTTAATATAAGTTTATTCTTTTACAAACCACGAGTTTTAGGACATAAAACCCAACATTATACAAATAAGAAAATGGTTAGCTAGTGATACATTGTATGGATGTTTATTGTAGTTTTCCTTAATTACATAGGTAAAATAGAGAGTACTTATACTGAAGGAAAGTAAATCCTATCTAATAGAAGATACAAAATAGATTCAAAATAGCCTAAAAATCAGCTAAATTATATAAATACATTAACACTCTCCTTCAAACTCAAGATGGTAGTGGAGAGACCAATTTGAGTTTGCGTAGTAACTGGGTTGAAGTGAGCTAGGGATAGTGCTTTGGTAAAGATATTTATGGGTTGCTTGGAAGTGAATATGGACTTTCAAACGGGGGGTGGTGCACTGAAGATGATGTCGAAAATGAAGGAACTCTTACCAAATAGTACCAATGAGCGGAAGCAAGATCGTTCCAAATTCATTGTGACAGAAATATCGCATTCACAAATATACATATAAGTTATGCATTTACTATCAAATTATGACATGCTTTTAACAACAAATACAAAGGAACGAGAGACATACCTCTTGAAGAACTCTTCTTCTCTTTATCTCTCGCTCTCGCTTGGAACAACACCTCTCGCGTCGCTGTACACGCCAAGACAATCATCTACCAAAACTCGCTGTCGCTCACCACCAACCGGTCTTCTACACGAACACACAGCAAGGTGGACACCACCACTCAGTAACCTCGATATTCTCGAAGTGAAAATCCAGGAGGTGTAGGCTCTGTTAGAATTGGTAGAGGGTAGGAGGAAATACGATCGTATTCAACGACCAAGCAAGTGGGAGAGATTTTGTGTCTATCGTATACACGGGTGCTTGATCATTTAGGAAAAGGTGCACGCTCGTTTAGGTAATCAGGTTTGATCATTTAGGCGATCGTTTAGGTAATCTCGCTCTCGCGTGCGATTGTTTAGTAAAAGCTATACGATCGTTTAGCTCGACTGTGTGTGTACACGATCGTTTAGGAAAACTTGAGCTATCATGTAGGCTCTCGTTAACTATACGACGGGTAGTGTAAAAATCTGAAGCGATTATCCGATCTCTTTGAAAAATGAAAACTATTTTCATTTTATCCTTCAATTATGAAAACTGAATGCAACTTACCAATTTCACGTAGGGTTATGGAGAAAACCACCAACAATTATCTCATAATTGTTTAATATAAATAAATATAATCATATTATATTTATAACCTATGGTTTTAATATCACATCATATGCAACATATAAACCATAGTCTTTTTCTCCTCCACTGGATATAAATCATATTTATATCCTTTTTCCTCTAATTAATGTATCTCATACATCATGTCAACTATATCATATATAATTGACCAGTTTAATCATATCATATCATATCATATATAATCAAACCCCCTCTTGTCAATTTGAACACTTCAAACTGACCCAAAAACTGATTCTCAATTTGAATTCATTGAGCTACCAAGGGGACCTTATGAACCTGTGGCTTTAAGCTCCAACGGTACGTGAATAGCTGACTAACCTCTTTAGCCATGAGATCTACCATCCATTAACTGCCAGACACTCCATTAAAGACCAACAGTTGCACTTTTCTCACTACAGATATGTTTCTATGTCCATCGGATATAACCAGTCAAAAGTACGATAACCCTTCACAGATGCTCGTAAGTACAGCTAGGCCAATTTACCGTTTTGCCCCTATAGTTACATCTAACTTCTTAAGTACCACTGATCCCTCTAATGAATAATACAATATAGTCCTACTATGTGTGGACACCTCTCAGGCCATGAAAAGGTGTGTGGTGCCACATCGTTCAAGCCCCGGAATCAGCCCTTAAGGGAGCAATCTATCTACTTACCCTACTTTGGGGAAAGAGTGAATTCCATCTTGTGTAGCTGAGTTTTGAGCTCCCAAATCAGACGAATTCTCAAAGTGGTAGGTTTGAGTCGACAATCTGGCCACTTGCTCCCATGCAAATCAAAGGATCGCCCTTAAAGGCAGGAGTTCCCAACTCACTTAGATTGAAGTCATGTTACCTATGGTCATCCTAGTGAAGTGAAGTCTCTGTCATGAACGACGTTATATAACGAGACTATAACACTTTGTGGTCTAGCCTTATACAAACTCCTTTATATAGGATGCCCCTGTTCATATGTCTTCACATGAATGATCAGGATCAGACCATCTGTGGCAAGTCACAACAATTGTAACTCTTCTACAAAGCGGGCCACATCCATAGTGTCATCAGGATAAGGTTTCCCCCATATATCAATATACTACAGACCCTTTTGGTTATCACTTAAGGCATGATCCACCTATATGTCTCCACATACATGCTTGAGTTACAACGACAACCAGGGATCTCAGTTTATTGGTTTGTGGTAAAGCAAATAAAACATCCTATGTTTCATAGACAACAGAGAAGTAAATATCACACATTATTACATCACAAGCATTTGTTCAATACAGTCTTTACAAATTATAGGACCCAACGAGAGTTTAGGGTATTATCCCCAACAGAAAAAATTATAGTTATTCTCGATGTGCTTTTTCCGTTCATGAAAAACATCATTGTGAATAATCTGGATACCATTGTGATTGTCACAATGAAGAATAGTGGCAGAGTGTCGAGAGACCCTCATATCTGCAAGGAGCCAACGAAGCCATAGTACCTCTGAAGTAGCATAAGCTAATGCATGATATTCAGACACCTGTACTGGAACGAGAAACAACAATTTGTTTCTTACTACACCAAGAAATGAGGGAATCACTTAAATAGAAGTGATAACCTGTGATAGATCGTCTATCAGTTGGATCACCAATCCAGTCAACATTAGAGTACCTAGATAAAACCAAGGATGATTGTAAAGAGAATTGAAGGTTATAACCCAGAGTGCCTTTAATATAGTGTAGTATACGAATCACTGCAACGAAATGTATAGTGCAGGGAGCTGCTATGAATTTACTAACAACATTAATTGTATAGGCAATATCTGGATAAGTCACTGTCGAATAGATAAGGCTGTCAAAAAGTGCCGATATAGGGTGGTATCCTTAAGAGGAACACCATCAGAAGAAGTCAGACGGACATTCAAATCCAACATTATTGATGATGTGACAGAGTCAGTGATACCAGATCAAACCAAAAGATCAGAAGTGTATTTTTTTTGAGATAGTATCCATCAGAGCAGGAAGAGACCTCAGGCTAAGGAAATAATTGAGTGACCTCATGATGACATACAGAAATGCATGCTATCTTAGTCCTTTTACTTAGAATTATGAAGATTGTTAGGCAGAAATTGCGTCGATCGTGCTAGAAATTCATGAGAAAAAGAGTTTGTGTCGATCAACATGGCGAATCTCAACTAACCCATTACTTTGCATTAATTGTGCATTCAATGTTCTATTTTTGTAGCCAATGTAGGAAATGAACGCAAACGCGGAAATCAGACCATCGTATAGACGACCGCATGTGGAGAAACAATCCATCGCAAGGCAAACGCATCGATCAACGCATGGATGTTGCGGTAATCAGTCGTATGCATCCATCACATGAGAGTTGCGCTTGTCAAGTGATTGTGGTCATCATGTAGAGTTGCAGTGTTAAGTGAATGCGGCCATTGAATGACTGGGCTACGCAACAACACATTCTAATGGGATCAACGCAAGGTAGGTGGAATGAACGCATCAATGCATCTACCTCGAGAAAATCCAAAGCTGATGACATTTCACCTATCACGCCGTTAGTGACAGGGGTTCAGAAAAGGACTAACGCGCCGATCGTCAGACTCAGAGCAGTCCAATTAATGCTGTCAGTGATCCAAACTCTATAAATAGAGGCCGAAGAGCAGAAATTCGATCATCCAGAGAATATCCCTTAATCGAGGATTTTCCCCGCGATCCAGACAAACGCGTGAGAAGATGACTGAGACTTCACCTCCTTCATTCATTCCGAATGACGACCAGAGCCTTCGATCGGAGTTAGATCTCGAGAGAGTCAGCTCCTCTACCCATCCATGGCACCACCAGCAGCCTTGATGCACATCCGCTGGGAGCAAATCTTTGCTTCCAGCCGGTCATTCCTTTTTCCTTTCTTTTCCTATATTGTATTGTATGACATTTTGAATCAAGAAATTAATAGAATGTGTTTTTCAATGCATTTCCCTATTCCTTCGACTTCATCTCCATCTTCTTGCTTAGCATCTTTACTTTCATTGGACACTTAGTGGGATTGCTTGGGTATTGCATACTTAGTCATGTGGATTAGGGATATGAAGCATGTAGCAACCCACTGAGAGGTGTGAATTGTGCGAGTATGTGAGTAATCTTATTTGCTTAGTGTGAAGCTGCTGCAACGCCTGTCTATAGGCTAACGCATTACTTGTCTATGAGTAAAGTCAGCAACAACCAACTGCCCGGGAGGGTAAGTGGTTGGACGCATTAAACAAGGTATGCGTTGTTCACTAGGGATAGTAACAACCGTAGGTCAACGAAGTTTATGAGATTGTCTTGCATTATGTATGCTTCATTCATCTATTAGGGATACTCGGGAGGGTAGTCTAAGGACAGGATCTAAGCTTGGGAAGGTCAGGTCAAAATCTAGGCTTGGGAGAGCCAGATTAGATCACATAATACAAGAGATAGACGCTTAGGAATGCGCATTATTTGATATTAACGCATCGCATGCATCCTAGAGATAGGATACGATTGAATGCGGTCACCGTGCTTTCATGCATTTTGCATCATCGCATAGGACAAGAGTAGAGACTTAGGAATAAGCTCTATGGACACTTTTGCATTCAACACATGCGTTCTAGAATTAGGAGCACCACATTTCCATTGGAAAATGACTTGCCGTGTATAGTTATGGCATGATTGCATGGATTGCGTTGACTAGGGTTGCCCTTGCGATCACTCTTAAGTTTTGCAATGAAAACATCTCCACATTTTATCCATTTTTCCACACATTTATTTTATGTCAAGGTTTGTCGCATCTCTACCTTTCATGCACATTCTCATTGCGTTGTCCGTTAGATAGGAGTAGGAGTAGGATTAACGTAGCAACATCCCCTCCATTCTTTTATTTAAACCGCCACATGCACATCACCACAAACATATAGCTACAAGTCCTTGTGTTCGACCTCGGATTACCCGAGAAACTTGTGTTCATGTTATACTTGGCGTAAACGCAAGAAAACTTGTGGTAGGACGCATGGTCATTGCATACACTCGTTAACGCATTTTTCATTCCAACGCATGACCATCAACGCATGACTATCAACGCATATCTTAGGAACTTGCATCGCATAACGAGTCCAAGGGAAGTTGGTTGTCAAGTAAAATTGACTTCCAATTTCCCATCACCACCATAAATCTTTCATCTTAAAGTGTTGTCCTAGGTAACATTGCAAATCTGCTATGGCTTAAAGATCATTACTTGTAATGATCATGTCATCAACATATAGAAGGAGGAGAATAATACCATAGATGTTTGAGGATTAAATAGTGCAAAATCATGAGAGTTGAAGATGAACCCTAGTTGAGTGATGGTAGAATTGGAAGTTGCAAACTAAGCTCGTGGAACTTGTTTTAGCCCATATAGTACACGATGAAAAAGACACACTTTTCTAAGGTGGAGGAGAGGTGCCAGATGGTGGCTTCATATGTACCATTGGGGATGCATTTTTCACATCCATGTAAAGAATGGGCCACTGTTAAGCAACTGCAATGACCAAAAGGCTGCAAACAGATGTCATTTGGGCAACTGGAACAAATGTTTCCTCGTAATTAATACCAATGCCTGAGAATAACCTTTGGCCACCAGCGTACTTTTTAGCGTTCAATAGATCCATCAGAGTGAGATTTGATTTTATAGATCCACTTACAACCAATAGGTTTCTTGCCAGGGGGTAAGTCAACATAATCCTATGTATGAATCTTCTCCAAAGCATGAAGTTCCTCAGTCATTGCTTGCTGCCACAAAGGGTTAGGCCTCATGATAGGACGAAGGTTTGACTAGACATGATAGTTGAAAAGTAGTGATAGTCTTTGAGATGATGAGAAGTTTCTCTTACCCAAGTGGAGCGGCGAACAGGTGCAAGTTCAAGTTTTGCATTGAGAGCAAGCGATAGATTCGGGAACACATCAATAGGAGAAAATTGATCTGGCTCAAAGATAGGTAGCATATGAGACTCAGGGTTAGGTAAAGGATCACAAGCAATAAATAGATCAGTGGAAGGATCCGTAAAGAATGGGTGAAGGCTAGATAGGGAGGCATGAAAGGGAAAAAAACTATAAAACATACGATGTTCCTAAAATATGACATGACGAGAGATATATAATTGTTTAAAGATAGGGTCCCTACAATGAAAACCTTTATGTTCGGTACCATAGCCAAGAAAACAACATAGACGAGCACGAGGTTTAAGTTTGGTATGTTCATGAGCATGTAGTATAAAAAAACATGCACACCCAAAGAATTTAAGATGAGAGTAAGAAGGAAAAGTGCCATAAAATCGTTTAAAGGGAGATAAATCGTGGATAGCCAAGGAAGGAAAATGACTAATTACATAAACAAACGTGAGGGCAGCCTTAACCCAAAACTTCTCAAGATAGGATGCAGAGAGAAGTTGAGTACTAACAAAATCCAGAATATGTTGATGTTTTCATTCTACTCTATCATTTTGCTGAGAGGTGTGAGGAGATGAATGTTGAAGAAGAATGCCCTATTGAGAGGGGAAAGAAAGGAAGTTTGAGTACTCTAATGCATTGTCTATGCGAAGAATTTTGATAGTTCGATAAAATTGGGTGTGAACCATATTGGAAAAATTAATGTAAATTTGGATAGAGAAGATTGATTTTTAAGAAATTATATCCAAGGAATACGAGAGTAGTCATCAATAAATAAAACAAAATATCGATAACCATTTACTGCAGTAGTAAGAGTAGGACCCCAAATGATAGAATTAATTAGACCAAATGGTGTATCACATAGTGATGCTAAAGTAGAAAAAGATAAAGCAGGCTGCTTTGCAAGTTTGTAATGCAAACAATCAAATGAACTAAATTTGGAAACATTATTTTTACTGAGAAAAATTAAATTATGAAATTTTTTAGAAGATGCATGACCAAGACGAAGATGCCATTCTTATATCAATATTAGTGGTAACAACAAAAATAGATGGAAGGACAACTGGCTGAAAATATGTGAGTTCAAATAATCTTCTCACCTTGCAACCGTACCAATCGTCCATCCCATCTGCGGATCCTGAACTTGACAACCATGTGAAGAGAAAAGGATGGTTAAACCAAGGTCACATAATTGGCCAACAAAAGCAAGATTAAATGTCATATTAGGGACATAATAAGTATAGGAAAGTTTTATGGTAGGTGTGTCAACAATACTAGTATGAGAGATAGATGTGCGATTACCATCAACAGAATGAATTAGAGGAAGAGATTTAACAGGAGTGTAGGAAGAGAATAATGCTATATTAGAGGCCATATGGTTACAACAAGCTGAATCTAGAAGCCAAAAGGTATCTTGTGTGACAGTAAGAGTAGGAGAATTGAAAGAGATCACCTGTTTTAGTAAATCTCGAAGGTCACTAATTTGGGGACTCGAAGGGGTGGTGACGTCAGAAGAGGTGGCATTAGCAACAACTGATGAGGAACCAGTTTTAGAAGATCTCTTTGATTTAGGAGAGTAACTCGAAGGACGAGGTGGCCGAGTAGGACAGTTGTTGGAATATGACCTCGCTTGTGGCAATAAATGCACTTAATGGTAGGACAATCAGTAAACTTATGATAATGAAGTTTACCATTTTTTGTAGAAAAGTGACTCAGTTGCAGATATGGGATGAATGGTAGCAAGAGCAACATCAAATGATAGGGAGGAGACTATGCCAAGTCTTTTCTCCTCAAACATATTTCCCTAGGTTGATGTATCAAGAGATGGCAAAGGTTTGCGATGTAATAAGGCAGAACGAACATATTCATCTTCTAGACGAAGTCCCATAAGAACTTTGATAAGATGCACATGATTAGGACTAATTTTAGCCAGGTCCAATTATGTCCAAATTGGCTGAAGAGTAGTAAGATATTCATTTACAGATTGTCAAACCTCTTGATCGAGGTTGACAAGAGTTGAGTGTAACTAATAAAAGTGAGCTAGATCAATGGTTTGAAAACGTGTAGATAAAAAAACCCAAAATTCTTTAGCAATATCAAACACATCAAATTGAGTACGTATGGCTGGAATAGAAGTGTTACTCATCCAAGTGATTATTTGGTGATTTTTGCTATCCTTGTCCTCTAGTCGTTCAACGAACTTAATATCTTCTTCTGTAGTGCTTTTGACAGGCTTGGTGATGATTCACCATAATTTTCGACTAATAAATATTGTTCAGCATAACTTGTGACCAATAATTATCGTTCACCATAACTTCAGCGAACTTAATATCCTTGTCCTCTAGTAACGATTCACCATAACTTGCGACCAATAAAAAAACTTCTTAATCAGTGAGCTCAAATGATATAATTAGTGTCATCAAGTATGGTGCTAATAGGGCGAAATTCATCAAGTTTCTCCATTAAAAAAATGAGAAGATATTAACTAATAATTAATATTAATATTCTCTCGATAAAGTAACAGGTTCTCCATAATAGAATCATTTACTATACGAGGGAGATATCCCGTTTGTGAATAAATATCATTCTACCCCGTCTAGTGATTCCCATGTTTGATTCATACAATGTTTACATGGACATCTTGTTTTTCCAGAGCCATTAACATGAGACTTTGCTATTTCAAGGAATTGGGCTACTCCTTCCTTATAATCTGTAGAGAACTTATCTCGAAGTTTACTCCAATCTTTATGCATTCTTAATGTTATAGTTTTCAACCACCTCTTGATTCACAAAATTTATAAGCCTAAAAAATTTGTACAAAAAGTTAGAGTTAACTTATGAGTTAGGATATTTAACTTATATTTTAACATAGACTAATTTCAACTTGTATTAGGTTCTTTCAAGGCTTGTATTGAAAGACTTGCATAACCTACACTAAAACCAAACATATTTATATAATTTGTTTGAAAACATCAAGCTTCAAACAAACTAAACCATAAGAAAATGGAAACCAAATAGCTCAAATAAAGAAACAAAATTGAGAACATCTTAGTTCAAAACAAATAACCTCATCCCCTTTTTTTTGTTTAGAAACCTTTTAACAATCCTTGAACAACCCGAGTTTGATCTCAATCTAACCATTAAAGTTAGACCTTAATTAAAATTTAATGCGAATAAACTAAAGCAAACAAACTCAAATGCTAATTTAAAACAAATAAACTAAGCAAACAAACTCAAATTCTAAGCTAAAGAGCTATATGCTTTGTTTGAAAACACATAAACTAAACCATAATATAATCAAATTATTTCAAAACAAGCAAATAAAAACCAAAGATTGCACACAAAGAAGCAAATCAACTCGAGCCCTCTTTTAGATAAAAAATTGTAAATTTAAAATAAATAAATCATTCCGCTCTTTTAGATCAAACATTGTGAATCAAAAGCAAATATATATTGTAAATTTAAAGCAAATAAACATTGTCAATTTAGAACCTAACTTTGTCTCATTAATCCTCAACACACCGTTAACTATCAAGTTTAATTTCTTCAATCTAACAAATAAGTTTCTATCAATACAAACTTCAAACAAATCAACCCACATATTAAATTTAAAGCAAATAAATTTATTTTCTTTGTATTTTTACAATTTTTACATATATGGTTTCAGCAAATTTCAAGAAAAGAAATTGACCAAAAAAGCTAAATTTAAACTAAAAATACCTATTCTCTCCCTTTACTTAGAAACTTGACAAAACATTTTAAAAAAAAAAACAGAAATGCTAAAAGGAAAAAAAGGTGAGAAAAACCTTACTAGCATAAAAATGGGAGACTGGCAACAAAGTGGAGGCAAGCGGGTTGAATGGTAGCGACCAACAGCAAAAGAAAGAGAGGACTGAACAACAACAAATGGGAGAGAGGGCTAGAAGAGAAGAAATAAACTTCTNATGGGAGAGAGAAATAAGTGAACATGCAATAAAGAATCAAGTAGGGGTGTACATTGGGTTGAAGTTATTTTTAGGACCAACTCAAAAATTTGGTTTGGTTGAGTTAGTAACCCAAATGACCCAAATAAAGTCTCCAACCCAATCCAACCCAACCCTCAAAATTTTGGTTAGGTTGTGAGGTTATAACTTATTTTTTAAATTAAAAATATGTAAATTTATATAACTAATAACTTAATCTCATAAAATTCAAATGCTAAACACCAAATATCTATGATATTTATTGCAAAATTTAAACAAAGACAAATATCATCACAAATTAATTAATACAAACTAATCAAACTTTAAACAAAGATGTATATATATAAAATTCGGGTTGGGTTGGACAACCAAATTTTTTTTTCGTCAATCCACGACCCAATCCATCCCAACAAAAATAGAAAAAGCTTAACCCAACCCAACCCTTTCATTTTGGGTTGGGTAGTCCGGGTTGTTGAGTTATCTGAACACCCCTAGAATCGGAAGGGGGGAGGGGGGAGGAAGTGTTGAGATTGGTGTCCTAAATCTCTCTTGTATTCTTGTAGTTTGTAAACATTGTATAAACAAATTTTTATTAATAAAATAATTGTTATTTTATGAGCATATATTCAATCCAATAAACTAAGCTCCTATGTTATTTTATGTAATTTAAACATGTGTGTTGAGATATACAGATGGATCATGTTTAAATGATAACCTAAAGGATCTGTAATAGATGGATAAGGCTGTGTAGATCATCCTGGTGACACTACGGATACGGCCTGCTTTATAGATGTTACAAATATTGTAAAGTGCTATAAATGATCTGATCCTGATCATTCATGTGGAGACATACGAGCGGGATATCCTATACAAAGAGTTTATAATAGTAAAGACATGCGAGAGATTGTGCATCAAGGAGATGTGATCGTCACACAAATAGCTTCGGAGCACAACGTTGCTAATCCGTTTACAAAGGCCCTCACGGCTAAGGTATTTGAGGGTCACCTACAGAGTATGGGTCTATGGAATAGGCCACATCTAGAGTAGGGCAAGTGAGAGATTTTGTACTCGATGCATGTTTATGCCCTAGTTTATTATTTGTGTACTTTGTATTTTGACTATATTGTACACCCCACTAGCTTTAGGTCAAGTGGGAGATTGTACTTAAAGAGTTAGAAGTAACTACAGGGGCAAAATGGTAATTTAGCCTAGCCGTACTTATGAGCAATTTGTGAAGGGTTGTCGTACTGTGGATTGGTTATATCCAATAGACATAGAAATATATCTATAGTGCGAAGAGTGTAGTTGTTGGTCTTTAGTGGAGTGCCCAACAGTTAACAGATGGTGCATAATTTAATTAAAGAGTTTATTTAATTATTCACGAACGGTTGGAGCTTCAAGTTACAGGTCCATGAGGTCCCCTCAGTAGCTCATTGGATTTTATGAGAATCAAGTTTTGGATTAATTTGAATTGTTCAAATTAATTGAGGGAATGAATTATATATGATATAATTACTATAATGTATTTGATACATTATAATATAAAGAATTTATGAAAGGAATTAAATGTTTGAATATGATTCAAATGTTAGTTATATAAATTAAATTCATATAATTAAAATTTAATGTAAATATAAAACAATGTAAAATGGTTTTACTCATTAAATACCATAAAGAGAGAAAAAGAGACTTCTGGTTATATATTTATATATGATACAAGTTTGAACTATATGTTATATGTTATATTGTTATATTATGATATAACATATGATTGCATAATATATAATAAGTTGGTTATTATGTGTTTTTGTTATAATTTAATTATTGAATTAAAATTATTTATTTATTATTTATTATTAAATAATTTTCTAATTATTTAATTTTTAAAATAATTAAGGGGAGGGAGTTAACTCCCTCCCTACTTTTTCTCTCCACCATCATGTAAGAAGTGGTGGAGGGGTCTCTTTCATAAACCTGCAAAAAAAGACAGAGTTAGAGGGTCATATAGAACATTGTTGTTCTTTTAGTGACCTTTTTTTTTTTTTTTTTTTGGCTCACTAAGGTTTTCCCTCTCCAGAAAAATTCTTCCTTCTCCCTCAATCCCAAAACAATATAGAGCCCACACCTCCTAGATTCTCACCAGAGAATACTGAGGACTCTTTCGTGGTTGTGTTTGTGGGATTCCATTGAAGAACATCTTCAATGGTAAGGTTTTTTAACCTTTTTGGTTTATTTTCTGGCATGCTGTATAATTTTATTTTTTCCCTAATGCATGTAATGTAAAATATTTTTTTTAAAAACGATTGGGAATTGGGATGATCCACTTCCGCTGCAATCCCCTTCACAGAGGTTATTTCACGCACAGGGTAGGTGCCATCACATACACCCACGCCTGGCGCACAGAGCAAGCGCGCGCACACCATCACAAGGCGCGCCACTTGGACGACACGGACGCCCGTCAGCACGCATACTGCACGGCCAAGCGACCCAACGCACACCTGTATTGCGTGCATTGCCCAACCCCTCACGTGTGCTCACCCACGTCCTGCGCCTGTGTCACGCCGCGTATGTGCAAGGACTGCCTCCTAGCTACGCCCTAAGGAAATGTTGGATTTTATGTCCTAAAATTCGTGATATGTAAACAATGGAACTTATTTTGAAAATTCAATAAGGTGTTATTGAATATAAATCTAATAAACCTGAAAGTCTCTTGACTATTGGATGAGTACTTGAACTTTATGTGGAGACATAAAGGTGGATCAGGTTCGAGTAAATAGTCAAAATGATCTATAGTATATGAATAAGGTTCGGTACCTTATTCTAGTAACATTATTGGATACGACTTGCTCTGTAGTTGTTACAAGGAGTTATAAAGTGCTACAAACGAAGTGATCCTAGTTCATTCATGTTAGGACATGAGGAGTGGGGGTGTCCTTGTGCAAAAGAGTTTGTACAAGATCAGACCACAAAATGAGTCACTCTTACTTTATAATGCTGTTTACTGTTTAAAACTGACTATTTCAAAGTGATGACCTAAGTAACTTGACCTTAATCCTGAGCTAACTATGAACTCCTATTTATTTGGAATTATCCTTAGATTTACATAGGTGAGGGTTGGCTCAACAGCATCAGCTCAATAAACCTCCCATTTCAGGGTAAGACTGGATAGATAGCTGGAAACATAGGGTGCATGATGGAATTCACTCCTACCCACTTTTAAGGTTAGTAGAGAGGTTGTTCCCTTATGTGCTGATTCTGGATCTTGAACAAGGGGCCCCGCCCTCTCATTGGCTCGAGAGGGACTAAGTTTTGTGGATTGGATCACAAAACAATTGTTCATTAGGGGATCAGTGGAGATTTAAGGAACAAAAGGTAATTTCGGGGGTAAAACAAATATTTGACCTAACCGTTATTACAAACAACCTGTGAAGGGTTCACTTACTAATCATTGTTATATCGAGTGGATATAATATATCTACAGTGAGGGGAGTTCATCTATGGGCTTTAGTGGAATGACCCATTAGTTAATGAATGGGGATTAGATCGGTCTAATGAGTTTAGACGATTAATCTCGGATCGTTGGAGTCCATGATTTGTAGGTCCACGAGGTCCCCCTACTAGCTTGAAAATGGATTAGCTCTAGAGTAGCATGATAAGTTAATTTGAAACGTTCAAATTAGAATCAAATGGAATTAAAGAATATATATTTAAATATGATTTAAATATATGAAGATGGGTTTGTGTAAAAATAATTTAGTATTGGATATTAAATTAATTAGAATTATTTAAATTGTTTAAATAATTATTCATTAATTTTATTAGAAAATTAATTTGTAAAATTAATTAATTCTAGAAATAAAATATGATTTTAAAATCAATTTTAGATTTTGGAAATAGAAAATTACACACAAAGGAAAAATGGGTTTTTCAACTTCATCTTCAAGTTACTCACAAACAACCCATTATCTCCTTCATTTACTCCAAGCATGAGCTGCATCCCATGCCGCAAATCTCCTTACATGATAGTCTGCAACATATTGAAGAGATTGGAGTGAATTTGAGGTGTTGCAACCGAATGAATTTTTCTGAAAAATTCAGGTAGAAGAAGATGTTCTTCATTTGGGTTGTTGCACTGAGCTTTCTCCAAGTTTCCTTAGATTCCAACTTATTTTGAGTCCCACAACTCAATCTAGTGCGCCAAGAGAATAGTAGGGAAGATGTTGTGATGGTCTATACAAAGATTTGGAGGATTTAGTAGTTAGAAATCAAGATTTCAACGGTTCTTCAAAGGTATGTTTTGAAACCCATTAAATTCTGTTTAAGCTTGTTTTCTTTTCTGCCAAAATTAATGAATTAGAGTGCTTATCGATCCTCGTCGCTTCCACTACATGCTGGTACCTTTCCAACAGGGAACTCTTATCAAAGAGACCAGTGAGCGAAAACGAGATCGTTCCAAACTCCATTGTGATAGAACATACATATGTACAATCAAACAGTAATAGCTATGCAAAAATTCTAAATTATAGCATGCTTCAAAAGGAAAAAAACTAAGGATCAAGAGAACTTACCCTTGAAGAACTATTCATCTCGTTCCCTCAATGTCACATCACGATCGTTCACCAACATGAACGTCATGCCTCAGCAATCTCCTTGATCAAGAACAAACAACACTTGTCCCCCGAACAGTAAGTAGACACCACTCGAAGGCTACCTTGGTATTCTCAGTATGAGAATCCAGGAGTTGTGGGCTCTAAATGGATTTGGTAGAGAGTAGGAGAAATGGAGAGATCGTATAGTTAATCGAGTAAGTGGGATAGGAGTAAAGTCGTATAGACTGAGTACTCAATCGTTTAGAAAACAAGTGACTATCGTATAGAAAACTCATTGCATGATCGTGTATGCTCTCAAGCTATCGTATTGCTATTTCTTTTGATCGTACGATTCTCAATCACTTAATGACCGCATTCTTGAAAAAATGAAAACGATTTTCATTTTATCTATCAGTTACCATAACTGATCACAACTTCCTACTAAGTTGGTTATTGAGAGAAAAAATCGAAACCAATTATCCCATAATTTATTTAGTTACAAATAAATAATATATTCATAACCTAAAGTTTTAATATCATATCTCATGCAATATATAAACCATAGTTCTTTTTCTCCCTTATAGCATTTAATAATAATTCTTTCAAACAATGTATTTAATACATTCAGTCAATTATATGTCATATAATTGATATAATTTAATTATATCATATATAATCAAATTTCCTCTTGTTAATTTGAAAACTTCAAACTAACCCAAAAACTGATTCTCAACATGAATCTATTGAGCTACCAAGGGGACCTTATGGACCTGTAGCTTGAAGCTCCAACCGTACGTGAATAACTGACTAAACTCTTTAATCACGATATCCACCATCCGTTAACTTTTGGGCATTCCACTAAAGATCGGTAGCTACACTCTTCGCACTATAGATATATTTTCGTGTTCATTGGATATAACCAATCAACAGTACGATGACCCTTCACAAATTGCTCGTAAGTAACACTAATTCCTCTAATGAAAAATACATCATAGTCCTACTATGAGTAAGGTGTGGCGCCATATTGTTCAAGTCCCGGAATCAACCCTTAAAGAAGCAGTTTATCTACTTACCCTTAAATTGAGGAAGGAGTGAACTCCGTCTTGTGTAGTTGAGTTTCCAGCTCCTCAATCAGACGAATCCCCAAAGTGGTAGGTTTGAGTCGGCGATCTGGCCATTCGCACTCATAAAAATCAAAGGACCACCCTCATAGGCAGGAGTTTCCAACTCACTCAGGATTAAGGTCATGTTATCTATGGTCATCCTAGTGAAATGAAAGTCTCCTTCATGAACGACGTTATATAACGAGAGTAAATATTTCGTGGTCCGATCTTATACAAACTCTTTTGTATAGAGCATCCCCGCTCGCATGTCTAATACATGAATGTTCAGGATCAGACCATTTGTAGCACTTTACAACACTTATAGCATCTACAAAGCGGGCCACACTCGTAGCGTTAACAATATAAGGTTTCATTCCTTTATCCATATACTACAGACCACTTAGATCACTTAAAGCACGATTCACTTGTATGTCATCACATACATGCTTAAGTTACAACGATAATCAGGGATCTTAGTTTATTGGTTTGTGGTTAATGCAACTAAAATATCTCATATTTTAAAGATTGTAGTGAAGAAAACATCTCATATTATTACATCACATAATGTTTGTTCATACAGATGTTTACAAACTATTGAACCCTACAAGATTTAGGGCATCAACCCCAACAATCTTCCACTTGTCCTAAAGCTAGTGGGGTGTACAAGAAAATTACAAGTACAAATCAATAAACTAGGGCACAAAGGCCCAGTACAACATACTCCCACTTGCCCTAATCCAGCCGTGGATGGCCTGTAGATCCATGCTCTGAAGGTAACCCTCAGACACTGTAGCCGTGAGAACCTTTGTAAATAGATTAGCAACATTGTGCTCCAAACCTATCTTTGTGACAATCATGTCCCCTCGTTGCACAATCTCTCTGATGAGATGGTATTTCCGCTCGATATGCTTGCTTCGCTTGTGACTCCTAGGCTCTCTGGAATTTGCCACAACTCACAATAAAGGGTGATGGGCCTAGACATGTCTGGAACAACTTCCAGATCAGTCAAAAACTTCTTAAGGCAAACGACCTATTTAGGAGCTTCAAAAACCGCTACATACTCGGCCTCCATAGTGGAGTCAACGATGTACCCTTGCTTAGTACTTCGCCATACTATAGCTTCTTTGTTAAGAGTGAACACCGATCCTGAAGTGGATTTCCAAGAATCCTTATCAGTCTGTGTATCCAGTAAGGATCAAATGCTGAGATCCATACACAAGCCTGTAATCCCTCATTCTTCGAAGATACTTGAGGATGTTCTTGACGGCAGTCCAGTGACCCTATCCTGGATTAGATTGATATCTACTGACTATCCTCATAGCATAGAAAATGTAAGGTTTAGTACATAACGTTGTGTACATCAAACTGCAAAAGGCAAATGCATAGGGGACCCGTCTCATTTCCTCAACTTCTTGAGGTTTCTTAGGACATTATTCCTCAGACAATGTAATTCCATGCGAAAAGGCAAAAGGACCCTCTTGGAGTTCTGGATCAAGTACTTGTTCAACATCTTGTCAATGTACGGTGCTTGAGACAATGGTAGTACTTTGTTCTTTCGATCCTGAAAGATCTGAATCCCAAGAACAAACTAAGCCTCTCCAAAATCTTTCATTTGGAATTGGGTCGCTAGCAAGTTTTTAACTAAAGTCAGTAAACCTACATTATTCCCAATGAGTAGGATATCATCTACTTATAACACTAGGAAAACTACTGAATTGTTGATGATTTTCCTATAGACACAAGGTGCATCAACGTCTTAGTCAAAGCCATAAGATTTGATCACAATATCAAACCTTATGTTCCAAGATCGAGATGCCTGTTTCAGTCCATAAATGGACCGATTCAGTTTGCAAACCTTTTGCTTTGGACCTTGGGCTATAAATCCCTCGGGTTGCACCATATAAATGGTCTTCTCAAGATTTCCATTCAGAAAGGCAGTCTTGACATCCATTTGCCATATCTCATAGTCATAATATGAGGCAATAGACAAAAGGACGCGTATAGACTTAAGCATGGCAACAATTGAGAAAGTCTCCTTATAGTCAACTCCCTCCACTTAGGTATAACTGAAAGAAATCAAACACGAGGATTTTCATGAGTAGCGGAAGGATCTTTCCAAATTTCAATCGTATATGAACTTTACAATTACAATCATAAACGAAAACATGCGGGTATGAATAAAATAGAAATTACAACATGCTTTACTACAGATCAAGGGAAGAATCAACAAACCTTTGTAGACTCATCTTCAAGTTCCTTGATCATGAACGCTCGATAACAGCAACACAGCAACAAACGAACGTTCGTCCAACACGACCGCTACACTAACCGAACATCGTACACTCAAACTAAGTGATCACCAATGTCACAAACACCCCGAACTCCGTGAACGGTCTCCACGAAACCACGACAGTGTCGAGTTGAGTATGACTCAACCAAGAAGGTTACCTTGGTATTCTCAGTGTGAGAAGCCAGAGGGTGGGCTCGTGTGGACTTGGTTTGAGGCAGAAAATTGAAGAAACCACAATCGTGTAAATGATTGAGCAACTGGGAGATGGAACAACCTAACATATAGGTAGAGGCCCAATCATTTAGGAAAAGCTATGCGATCGTTTAGCTCATCATCTAGTTGAGTGTCTATCGTGTAAGAACACTCCACGATCGTCTAGCTAACTCCAAACTGTCGCTTAGTAAATTTGATTTACTTGACAACTTCTCCATGTGAATTTTTCGAGAATGGAATTCTCAAAAACACAAATTATTTTCTTACTAAAATTGGGAAAACATTTTTCCTTTTATCTCACGGTTACCATGAAACCACCAATAACCTCCCACTCAATTGGTTATTAGAGAAAAAGAGATAATTATCCATAATTAATATTATTATAAATATAAATGATAACTAACTTACCATAATATATTTATAACCTATAGTTTTAATATTTCATCTCATGAAATATATAAACCATAGCTCGTTTTCTATTCCATGGTAATTAATGTAAATCTCATTTACATTAATCCTCCACTTGACGTATCTCATACACCATACCGATCATATCATATATAATCGAATTGCCTCCGTTCAATTTGAACATATAAAATCAATACCAAGAACTGATCCTCAACTTGAATCCATTGAGCTACTAAGGGACCTTATAGACCATAGCTCGAACCTCCAACGGTACGTGAATAACTGACAAAGCTCTTTAGACACGGGATCCATCATTCATTAACTGTCAAACACTCCACTAAAGACCGACAACTGAACTTTCCTTACCACAGATATATTATGTGTCCATCTTAACCAATCAACAGTGCGACAACCCTTCACTGATCGCCAGTAAGTACAGCTCAACCAATAACAGTTATGGCCTTGTAGTTATATCTAACTCTTTAAGTACCACTGAATCCTCTAATGAACATAAGTCATAGTCCTACTATGACTGAGTCCTCTCTTCTAAAGAGAAGCTGCGACCACTATATTCAAGCCCCGGAATCAACCCTTAAAGGAGCAATCTATCTACTTACCCCTGCATCGGGGAAGGACTTAATTCCATTTTGTGTATTGAGTTCCCAGCTCCTAAATCAGATAAGTCCCCAAAAAGGTAGGCATGTTGAGTTGGAAATCTGGGCACTCTCACCCATACTAATCAAATAACCGCCCTCAAAGGTAGGAGTTCCCAAAACACTCAGGATTGAGGTTGTGTCACCTATGGTCGTTTAAGTGAGATGTAAATCTCCAATATCGATGGCATTATATACAGAGTCTACTCATCTCTTTGTCCGGTCTTATACAAAGTCTTTGTATAGGACATCCCCACTCGTATGTCTCCACATGAATGGTCAGGATCTACCATCTGTAGTAGTTTACAACACTTGTAAACCTCTAAAAGTAGACCGTATTCGTAGTGTCACTAGGATCAGGTGTCCCACCTTAATTCATATACTATAGACCTATTTAGATTATCATTTAAGGTATGATCCACTTGTATATCTCATATACATGCTTAAGTTTACATAAGATAACCATGAAGCATTGTTTATTGGATATGAGTAAATGTCAGAATGGAATAACAATTATTTTATTCATAAAACAATGTGTATAATTACAAACAACGAGACTCCGGGAGAATTAGGATACCATTCTCAACAATCTCTCACTTGTCCTAATGCCTCGAGAGACTAATGTACAATACAAGAAAAAACATGTACAATATATAATAAACTAAGGCATACCCCAGTATCATCTCCCATTTGCCCTAGACAAGATATTGCATGTCCCACAGACCTAGAGTCTCCAGGTGACCCTTAAACAATTTAGCCGTGAGAGCCTTTGTAAAGGGGTCAACAACGTTATGTTCTGACGCAATCTTCGTGACTATCACATCACCGAGATACACAATCTCCCTTATCAAGTGGTATTTTCGCTCTATATGCTTGCCCCGACGATGAATCCAAGGCTCCTTGGAATTTTCCAGAGCCCGCTATTAAGAGTGATAGGCAAATCCATATTTGGAACAATTTCCAAATCTTAAAGGAATTTCCTCAGCCAAACAGCTTCCTTAGCTACTTCACAAGTGGCTACGTATTTGGCTTCCATGGTGGAATCCGTGATGCATCCTTACTTGATGCTTCGCCACACTATAGCCTCTTCATTCAGAGTGAACACTGACCCCGATGTCGATTTGTGAGAAATTCTAACGGTCTAAAAGTCAGAGTCCATGTATCCTGTAAGGATCAGATCCTTATCTCCATACATAAGCATGTAGTTCCTCATTCTCCAAAGATACTTGAGGATTGTCTTGACCACCGTCCAGTGATCAAATCCTAGATTGGACTAATACCGATTGACAATCCCTACTGCATAGAAAATTTTGGGTTTGGTACACAACATTGCATACATTAAGCTTCCTACAGTTGAAGCATAGGGAATCCGTCTCATATCCTTAACCTCTTGAGGTGTCTTAGGACATTGATCCTTAGACAAAACGATTCCAAGAGGGTAATAAACCCCTCTTGGAATCCTGCATTTTGTACCTGATCAACATTTGATCGATGTACGATGCCTGAGATAGGGGTAACCATTTGTTCTTCGATCTCGAATGAGCTGGATCCCTAAAACATACTGTGCCTCACCCAAATCTTTCATTTGGAACTGAGCAGCTAGCCATTTCTTAAAGTCAGTCAGATACCTTACATCATTCCCAACGAGTAGGATATCATCCACATACAGTATCGAGAAAGCTACTGAACTGTTGATGATCTTCTTGTAAACACAATGCTCATCAACATTCTGATCAAAGCCAAACGACTTGACCGCAGTGTTAAATCTGATGTTCCATGATCTAGATGTTTGTTTCAGCCCATAAATGGACCTATTAAGCTTGCAAACTTTTTGCTCTTGATCTGGAACTACGAACCCCTCTAGTTGAGTCATATAGATGGTCTTCTTAAGATTACCATTAAGAAAGGCAGTCTTGACATCCATTTGCCATATTTCATAATCATAAAATGTGGCTATGGACAGGAGTATCCTGATAGACTTGAGCATGACAACAAATGAGAAAGTTTCCTCATAGTCAACTCCCTCAACCTGGGTATAACCCTTTGCCACAAGTTGAGCCTTAAAGGTTTGCACTTTTCCATTTACACCTCTCTTTCACTTATAGATCCACTTACATCCAATAGGTCTTATCCCATCAGGCGAATCAACAAGCTTCCACACGTTATTGAAGTACATAGACTCCATTTCCTAGTTCATGGCCTTAACCCATTCATCCTTGTCAACATCTTCCATTGCTTTCTTAAAAGACAACGGATCCTCAACCCCATCATTAGAAATGACGTTTTGGGCTTCAGCTAAACCCATGTAGCAATTTGGTGGGTTCATAACTCTCCCACTACGTCGAGGCAGTCTCAACTCTTAAGTTGGTTGACTAGATGTACCGACCTCAATAACTCTTAATGATCTGTTAGTCTCAATAGAAATCTCACGCAAAATGAGCTTACTTCGTGACTTATGATCCTGGATGTGGTCTTCTTCTAAGAAGATAGCATTTGTAGAAACAAACACTTTGTTCTCATACGAATCATAGAAGTATCCACCTCTCGTTTTCTTGGGGTAACCTACAAAAAGGCAAACCTTCTAACGCGGTTCCAACTTCTTTAGGTTAGTCACTAGCATATGTGCTGGACAGCCCCAAATCCTGAAGTGACGTAAACTACCTTTACGGCCTCTCCACAACTCAAAAGGTGTTTCAGAAACACTTTTCGAGGAAACGTTGTTCAGGATATAGCATGCAGTCTCTACTGCAAAACCCTAAAACGAGTCTGGAAGATGAGCATAACTCATCATAGACCGAACCATGTCCAACAAGGTTTTTTTCTCCTTTCTGATGTTGGGATTGGTGTCCTAATTCTCCCGAAGTCTCGTTATTTTGTAAAGATACACATTGTTCAATGAATAAAATAATGTTATTTAATTCTAGCATTTACTCATATCCAATAAACAAAGCTGCTTGGTTATCTTATGTGAACTTAAGCACGTATATGTGATATACAAGTGGATCATGCCTTAAGTGATAACCTAAATCGGTCTGTAGTATAAGGATTAAGGTGGGATACCTGATCCTGGTGACACTACGGATACAAACCGCTTTGTAGAGGTTTGCAAGTGTTGTAAACTACTACAGATGGTAGATCGATCCTAACATTCATGTGGAGACGTAGAGCGGGGGGTGTCCTATACAATGAGTTTGTATAAGACCTGGACCATGGGATGACTAGACTTTTGTAATATATGTCGATATACTAGAGACTTGCATCTCACCTAAATGACCATAGGTGACATGACCCTCAATCCTGAGTGTTTTGGGAATTCCTGCCTTTGAGGGCGGTTCTTGTATTATTATGGGTGAGAGTGGCCAGATTGGCAACTCAACATGCCTACCTTTTTGGGAGACTTGTCTGATTTGGGAGCTGGGAACCAATCCACCAAGATGAAATTCAACTTCTTTCCCAAAGCAGGGAAAAGTAGAGAGATCTATCCCTTAAAGGCTAATTTCGGAGGCTTTAAACATAGTGGCATAGCTTCTCTTTGGAAGAGAAGATTCAGTCATAGTAGGACTATGACTTATGTTCATTAGAGGATCTGTGGTACATAAGGAGACAGATGTAACTATGGGTTATAAACGGTTATTGTCCCAGTTGTACTTACGAGCGATCTGTAAAAGGGTTGTGGCACTACTGATTGGTTAAAAGGACACATAGATATCTATGATAGGAGAGTTCAACTGTCGGTCTTTAGTTTTGAGTGTTCTGACAGTTAATGGATGGTGGAATCCCGTGATTCAAGTTTTAGTCTTATTCACGTATCGTTGGAGCTTCGAGTTACAGGTTCATGAGGTCCCCTTGGTAAGTTGGATTCATTTCAGGACAGTTCTTGGTGTTGATTTGAAATGTTCAAAATTTACAAGAGGTATTTGATTATATATGATATAATCGGTATGATGTAATAAGATACATCTAGTGGAGGATTGATGTAAATGAAGATTTACAATTAAGTACCATGGAATAGAAAAAGAACTATGGTTTATATGTTTCATAAGAATGAAAATTTAAAACTATAGGTTATAAATATAGTATGATAAGTTGGTTATCATTTATATTTTATAATAATTTAATTATTGGATAATTAATTCTTTTTCTTTTAAATAACCAAAATATTGAAAAGCTATTTGAGTTTAACCGTGAGTTTAAAGAAGGAAAGTGGTTTCCTATTTTGAAAAGAAGTTTTTACAAAATATTGAAAAGCTTTTTGAGTTTTTTCTCTCTTCGGCAAAGAAACTCACGAAGTCGTCAAATAAATTCGGATTTACTAAACGACGGCTGGGCGAGCTCAACGATCGTGCAGTATTTTACTATATGATCGCATAGTTTTGCTAGACGATCGTTGGGCCCAAGGTAAAATGATCATGTAGAGTCTGTAGGCGACAAACCGAGCTAAACGATGAGCTAAATGATCGCATAGCTTTATTAGCTTTAATCTAAACGATTGGGTCGACCTATACGATAGGTCTCCACCATCTCCACTTGCCTAATCGTGTACGCGATCGTTGTTTCCTCCGTTCGTCTGCCTCATACCAAGTCCTCACATCGAGAATTTCAAGGTCACCTTGTTGGTGGTGTCAAAACCTCAAAACTCGAACACA